>NW_027445250.1:359516-482476 GCF_048569485.1 Anomaloglossus baeobatrachus
GGTGCTAGAGTGTGGGAATAGGCGGGGTGTGGAGGTGCAGGTGTGGGAATAGGCGGGGTGTTGGAGGTGCACGTGTGGGAATAGGCTGGGGTGCTGGAGGTGTAGGTGTGGGAATAGGGGGGTGCTGGAGGTGTAGGTGTGGGAGATAGGCGCGGGGTGCTGGAGGGGGGAGGTGTGGGGAATAGGCGGGGTGCTGGAGGTGTAGGTGTGGAATAGGCGGGGTGCTGGAGGGGCACGTGTGGGAAGGCGGGGTGCTGGAGGGTGCTCGTGTGGGATAGGGCGGGGGTGCTGGAGGTGCAGGTGTGGGAATAGGCGGGGTGCTGGAGGTGCAGGTGTGGGGAATAGGGCGGGGTGCTGGAGGTGCAGGTGTGGGAATAGGCGGGGGTGCTGGAGGTGTAGGTGTGGGGAATAGGCGGGGTGCTGGAGGTGTAGGTGTGGAATAGGCGGGGGTGGCTGGAGGTGTAGGTGTGGGGGAATAGGCGGGGGGGCTGGAGGGGTAGGTGTGGGAATAGGCGGGGGTGCTGGAGGGGGACGTGTGGGAATAGGGCGGGGGTGCTGGAGGTGTAGGTGTGGGGATAGGGCGGGGTGCTGGAGGTGCACGTGTGGGAATAGGCGGGGGTGCTGGAGGTGCACGTGTGGAATAGGCGGGGTGCTGGAGGTGTAGGTGTGGGGATAGGCGGGTGCTGGAGGTGTACGTGTGGGGATAGGCGGGGGGTGCTGGAGGGGGCACGTGTGGGGAATAGGCGGGGTGCTGGGAGGTGCACGTGTGGGAATAGGCGGGGGTGCTGGAGGGGTAGCGTGTGGGGAATAGGGCGGGGGTGCTGGAGGTGTAGGTGTGGGAATAGGCGGGGTGCTGGAGGTGCACGTGTGGGAATAGGCGGGGTGCTGGAGGTGTACGGTGTGGGATAGGCGGGGGTGCTGGAGGGGTAGGGTGTTGGGAATAGGCGGGGTGCTGGAGGTGTAGGTGTGGGGAATAGGCGGGGTGCTGGAGGTGGACGTGTGGGGAATAGGCGGGGTGCTGGAGGTGCACGTGTGGGAATAGGCGGGTGCTGGAGGTGTAGGTGTGGGGATAGGCGGGGTGCTGGAGGGGGACGGGGGGAGTAGGCGGGGTGCTGGAGGGGCACGTGTGGGATAGGCGGGGTGCTGGGGGGGAGGGGGGGGGGGAGGGGGGGGGGGGGCTGGGGAGGGGGGGGGGGGGGGAGGGGGGGGGGGGCGGGGGGGGGGGGAGGGGGGGGGAGGGGGGGGGGGGGGGGGTGGGGGGGGGGGGGGGGCGGGGGGGGGTGGGGGGAGGGGGGGGGGGGGGGGGGGGGGGAGGGGGGGGGAGGGGGGGGGGGGGGGGGGGGGGGCCGGGGGGGGGGAGGGGGGGGGGGGGGGGGGGGGGGGGGGGGGGGAGGGGGGGGGGGGAGGGGGGGGGGGGAGGGGGGGGGGGGGCTGTGGGGTGCCGGGGGGGGGAGGGGGGGGCGGGGGGGGGGAGGGGGGGAGGGGGGGGGGGGGGGGAGGGGGGGGGTGGGGGGGGGGGGGGGGGGGGTGGGAGGGGGGAGGCGGGGGGGCGGAGGGGCCGGTGGGGGGGGAGAGGGTGGGGGGGGCTGGGAGGGGGCGGGGGGGGAGGCGGGGGTGCGGGAGGGGTGTAGGTGTGGGAATAGGCGGGGTGCTGGAGGTGTAGGTGTGGGAATAGGCGGGGTGCTGGAGGTGTAGGTGTGGGAATACGCGGGGTGCTGGAGGTGTACGTGTGGGAATAGGCGGGGTGCTGGAGGTGCACGTGTGGGAATAGGCGGGGTGCCGGAGGTGCACGTGTGTGAATAGGCGGGGTGCTGGAGGTGCACGTGTGGGAATAGGCGGGGTGCTGGAGGTGTAGGTGTGGGAATAGGCGGGGTGCTGGAGGGGGCACGTGTGGTAATAGGCGGGGTGCTGGAGGTGTAGGTGTGGGGATAGGCGGGGTGCTGGAGGTGTACGTGTGGGAATAGGCGGGGTGCTGGAGGGGCACGTGTGGGAATAGGCGGGGTGCTGGAGGTGCACGTGTGGGAATAGGCGGGGTGCTGGAGGTGTAGGTGTGGGAATAGGCGGGGTGCTGGAGGTGTAGGTGTGGGAATAGGCGGGGTGCTGGAGGTGTACGTGTGGGAATAGACGGGGTGCTGGAGGGGCACGTGTGGGAATAGGCGGGGTGCTGGAGGTGTAGGTGTGGGAATAGGCGGGGTGCTGGAGGTGTAGGTGTGGGAATACGCGGGGTGCTGGAGGTGTACGTGTGGGAATAGGCGGGGTGCTGGAGGGGCACGTGTGGGAATAGGCAGGGTGCTGGAGGTGTAGGTGTGGGAATAGGCGGGGTGCTGGAGGTGCACGTGTGGGAATAGGCGGGGTGCTGGAGGTGCAGGTGTGGGAATAGGCGGGGTGCTGGAGGTGCAGGTGTGGGAATAGGCGGGGTGCTGGAGGTGTAGGTGTGGAAATAGGCGGGGTGCTGGAGGTGCACGTGTGGTAATAGGCGGGGTGCTGGAGGGGCACGTGTGGGAATAGGCGGGGTGCTGGAGGTGTAGGTGTGGGGATTGGCGGGGTGCTGGAGGTGCACGTGTGGGAATAGGCGGGGTGCTGGAGGTGTAGGTGTGGGGAATAGGCGGGGTGCTGGAGGTGTAGGTGTGGGAATAGGCGGGGTGCTGGAGGTGTACGTGTGGGAATAGGCGGGGTGCTGGAGGTGTAGGTGTGGGAATAGGTGGGGTGCTGGAGGTGTATGTGTGGGAATAGGCGGGGTGCTGGAGGGGCACGTGTGGGAATAGGCGGGGTGCTGGAGGTGTAGGTGTGGGAATAGGCGGGGGTGCTGGAGGTGTAGGTGTGGGAATAGGCGGGGTGCTGGAGGTGTAGGTGTGGGAATAGGCGGGGTGCTGGAGGTGTAGGTGTGGAAATAGGCGGGGTGCTGGAGGGGCACGTGTGGAAATAGGCGGGGTGCTGGAGGTGTACGTGTGGGAATAGGCGGGGTGCTGGAGGTGTAGGTGTGGGAATAGGCGGGGTGCTGGAGGTGCACGTGTGGGGATACGCGGGGTGCTGGAGGTGCACGTGTGGGAATAGGCGGGGTGCTGGAGGTGTAGGTGTGGAAATAGGCGGGGTGCTGGAGGGGCACGTGTGGAAATAGGCGGGGTGCTGAAGGTGTAGGTGTGGGAATAGGCGGGGTGCTGGAGGTGCACGTGTGAGAATAGGCGGGGTGCTGGAGGTGTAGGTGTGGGAATAGGCGGGGTGCTGGAGGTGCACGTGTGGGAATAGGCGGGGTGCTGGAGGTGTACGTGTGGGGATAGGCGGGGTGCTGGAGGTGTAGGTGTGGGAATAGGCGGGGTGCTGGAGGTGTAGGTGTGGGAATAGGCGGGGTGCTGGAGGTGTAGGTGTGGGAATAGGCGGGGTGCTGGAGGGGCACGTGTGGGAATAGGCGGGGTGCTGGAGGTGTAGGTGTGGGGATAGGCGGGGTGCTGGAGGTGTACGTGTGGGAATAGGCGGGGTGCTGGAGGTGCACGTGTGGGAATACGCGGGGTGCTGGAGGTGTACGTGTGGGAATAGGCGGGGTGCTGGAGGTGCACGTGTGGGAATAGGCGGGGTGCCGGAGGTGCACGTGTGTGAATAGGCGGGGTGCTGGAGGTGCACGTGTGGGAATAGGCGGGGTGCTGGAGGTGTAGGTGTGGGAATAGGCGGGGTGCTGGAGGGGCACGTGTGGTAATAGGCGGGGTGCTGGAGGTGTAGGTGTGGGGATAGGCGGGGTGCTGGAGGTGTACGTGTGGGAATAGGCGGGGTGCTGGAGGGGCACGTGTGGGAATAGGCGGGGTGCTGGAGGTGCACGTGTGGGAATAGGCGGGGTGCTGGAGGTGTAGGTGTGGGAATAGGCGGGGTGCTGGAGGTGTAGGTGTGGGAATAGGCGGGGTGCTGGAGGTGTACGTGTGGGAATAGACGGGGTGCTGGAGGGGCACGTGTGGGAATAGGCGGGGTGCTGGAGGTGTAGGTGTGGGAATAGGCGGGGTGCTGGAGGTGTAGGTGTGGGAATACGCGGGGTGCTGGAGGTGTACGTGTGGGAATAGGCGGGGTGCTGGAGGGGCACGTGTGGGAATAGGCAGGGTGCTGGAGGTGTAGGTGTGGGAATAGGCGGGGTGCTGGAGGTGCACGTGTGGGAATAGGCGGGGTGCTGGAGGTGCAGGTGTGGGAATAGGCGGGGTGCTGGAGGTGCAGGTGTGGGAATAGGCGGGGTGCTGGAGGTGTAGGTGTGGGAATAGGCGGGGTGCTGGAGGTGTAGGTGTGGGAATAGGCGGGGTGCTGGAGGTGTAGGTGTGGGAATAGGCGGGGTGCTGGAGGTGTAGGTGTGGAAATAGGCGGGGTGCTGGAGGGGCACGTGTGGAAATAGGCGGGGTGCTGGAGGTGTACGTGTGGGAATAGGCGGGGTGCTGGAGGTGTAGGTGTGGGAATAGGCGGGGTGCTGGAGGTGCACGTGTGGGGATACGCGGGGTGCTGGAGGTGCACGTGTGGGAATAGGCGGGGTGCTGGAGGTGTAGGTGTGGAAATAGGCGGGGTGCTGGAGGGGCACGTGTGGAAATAGGCGGGGTGCTGAAGGTGTAGGTGTGGGAATAGGCGGGGTGCTGGAGGTGCACGTGTGAGAATAGGCGGGGTGCTGGAGGTGTAGGTGTGGGAATAGGCGGGGTGCTGGAGGTGCACGTGTGGGAATAGGCGGGGTGCTGGAGGTGTACGTGTGGGGATAGGCGGGGTGCTGGAGGTGTAGGTGTGGGAATAGGCGGGGTGCTGGAGGTGTAGGTGTGGGAATAGGCGGGGTGCTGGAGGTGTAGGTGTGGGAATAGGCGGGGTGCTGGAGGGGCACGTGTGGGAATAGGCGGGGTGCTGGAGGTGTAGGTGTGGGGATAGGCGGGGTGCTGGAGGTGTACGTGTGGGAATAGGCGGGGTGCTGGAGGTGCACGTGTGGGAATAGGCGGGGTGCTGGAGGTGTAGGTGTGGGGATAGGCGGGGTGCTGGAGGTGTACGTGTGGGAATAGGCGGGGTGCTGGAGGGGCACGTGTGGGAATAGGCGGGGTGCTGGAGGTGCACGTGTGGGAATAGGCGGGGTGCTGGAGGGGTAGGTGTGGGAATAGGCGGGGTGCTGGAGGTGTAGGTGTGGGAATAGGCGGGGTGCTGGAGGTGCACGTGTGGGAATAGGCGGGGTGTTGGAGGGGTAGGTGTGGGAATAGGCGGGGTGCTGGAGGGGCACGTGTGGGAATAGGCGGGGTGCTGGAGGTGCACGTGTGGGAATAGGCGGGGTGCTGGAGGTGCACGTGTGGGGAATAGGTGGGGTGCTGGAGGTGTAGGTGTGGGAATAGGCGGGGTGCTGGAGGTGTAGGTGTGGGAATAGGCGGGGTGCTGGAGGGGCACGTGTGGGAATAGGCGGGGTGCTGGAGGTGTAGGTGTGGGAATAGGCGGGGTGCTGGAGGTGTAGGTGTGGGAATAGGCGGGGTGCTGGAGGTGTAGGTGTGGGAATACGCGGGGTGCTGGAGGTGTACGTGTGGGAATAGGCGGGGTGCTGAAGGTGCACGTGTGGGGAATAGGCGGGGTGCTGGAGGTGTAGGTGTGGGAATAGGCGGGGTGCTGGAGGTGTAGGTGTGGGAATAGGCGGGGTGCTGGAGGTGTACGTGTGGGAATAGGCGGGGTGCTGGAGGTGTACGTGTGGGAATAGGCGGGGTGCTGGAGGGGTACGTGTGGGAATAGGCGGGGTGCTGGAGGTGTAGGTGTGGGAATAGGCGGGGTGCTGGAGGTGTAGGTGTGGGAATAGGCGGGGTGCTGGAGGTGTAGGTGTGGGAATAGGCGGGGTGCTGGAGGTGTAGGTGTGGGAATAGGCGGGGTGCTGGAGGGGTACGTGTGGGAATAGGCGGGGTGCTGGAGGGGCACGTGTGGGAATAGGCGGGGTGCTGGAGGGGCACGTGTGGGGATAGGCGGGGTGCTGGAGGTGCACGTGTGGGAATAGGCGGGGTGCTGGAGGTGTAGGTGTGCGAATAGGCGGGGTGCTGAAGGTGCACGTGTGGGGATAGGCGGGGTGCTGGAGGTGTACGTGTGGGAATAGGCGGGGTGCTGGAGGTGCACGTGTGGGAATAGGCGGGGTGCTGGAGGGGCACGTGTGGGAATAGGCGGGGTGCTGGAGGTGTAGGTGTGGGAATAGGCGGGGTGCTGGAGGGGCACGTGTGGGAATAGGCGGGGTGCTGGAGGTGCACGTGTGGGAATAGGCGGGGTGCTGGAGGTGTACGTGTGGGAATAGGCGGGGTGCTGGAGGTGTAGGTGTGGGAATAGGCGGGGTGCTGGAGGTGCACGTGTGGGAATAGGCGGGGTGCTGGAGGTGTAGGTGTGGGAATAGGCGGGGTGCTGGAGGTGCACGTGTGGGAATAGGCGGGGTGCTGGAGGTGTATGTGTGGGAATAGGCGGGGTGCTGGAGGTGCACGTGTGGGAATAGGCGGGGTGCTGGAGGTGTAGGTGTGGGAATAGGCGGGGTGCTGGAGGTGCACGTGTGGGAATAGGCGGGGTGCTGGAGGTGTAGGTGTGGGAATAGGCGGGGTGCTGAAGGTGCACGTGTGGGGATAGGCGGGGTGCTGGAGGGGCACGTGTGGGGATAGGCGGGTGCTGGAGGGGCACGTGTGGGAATAGGCGGGGTGCTGGAGGTGCAGGTGTGGGGATAGGCGGGGTGCTGGAGGTGTACGTGTGGGAATAGGCGGGTTGCTGGAAGTGTAGGTGTGGGAATAGGCGGGGTGCTGGAGGTGCACGTGTGGGAATAGGCGGGGTGCTGGAGGTGCACGTGTGGGAATAGGCGGGGTGCTGGAGGTGCACGTGTGGGGATAGGCGGGGTGCTGGAGGTGTAGGTGTGGGAATAGGCGGGGTGCTGGAGGTGTAGGTGTGGGAATAGGCGGGGTGCTGGAGGTGTAGGTGTGGGAATAGGCGGGGTGCTGGAGGTGTAGGTGTGGGAATAGGCGGGGTGCTGGAGGTGCACGTGTGGGAATAGGCGGGGTGCTGGAGGTGTACGTGTGGGAGTAGGCGGGGTGCTGGAGGTGTAGGTGTGGGAATAGGCGGGGTGCTGGAGGGGCACGTGTGGGAATAGGCGGGGTGCTGGAGGTGTACGTGTGGGAATAGGCGGGGTGCTGGAAGTGCACGTGTGGGAATAGGCCGGGTGCTGGAGGTGCACGTGTGGGAATAGGCGGGGTGCTGGAGGGGCACGTGTGGGAATAAGCGGGGTGCTGGAGGTGCACGTGTGGGAATAGGCGGGGTGCTGGAGGGGCACGTGTGGGAATAGGCGGGGTTCTGGAGGTGCACGTGTGGGAATAGGCGGGGTGCTGGAGGGGCACGTGTGGGAATAGGCGGGGTGCTGGAGGGGCACGTGTGGGAATAAGCGGGGTGCTGGAGGTGTAGGTGTGAGAATAGGCGGGGTGCTGGAGGTGTAGGTGTGGGAATAGGCGGGGTGCTGGAGGTGTACGTGTGGGAATAGGTGGGGTGCTGGAGGTGTATGTGTGAGAATAGGCGGGGTGCTGGAGGTGCACGTGTGGGAATAGGCGGGGTGCTGGAGGTGCACGTGTGGGAATAGGCGGGGTGCTGGAGGTGTAGGTGTGAGAATAGGCGGGGTGCTGGAGGTGTACGTGTGGGAATAGGCGGGGTGCTGGAGGTGCACGTGTGGGAATAGGCGGGGTGCTGGAGGTGCACGTGTGGGAATAGGCGGGGTGCTGGAGGTGCACGTGTGGGAGTAGGCGGGGTGCTGGAGGTGTAGGTGTGGGAATAGGCGGGGTGCTGGAGGTGTACGTGTGGGGATAGGCGGGGTGCTGGAGGTGCACGTGTGGGAGTAGGCGGGGTGCTGGAGGTGTACGTGTGGGAATAGGCGGGGTGCTGGAGGTGTATGTGTGGGAATAGGCGGGGTGCTGGAGGTGTATGTGTGGGAATAGGCGGGGTGCTGGAGGTGCACGTGTGGGAATAGGCGGGGTGCTGGAGGTGTAGGTGTGGGAATAGGCGGGGTGCTGGAGGTGCACGTGTGGGAATAGGCGGGGTGCTGGAGGTGTACGTGTGGGGGGATACGCGGGGTGCTGGAGGTGCACGTGTGGGGATAGGCGGGGTGCTGGAGGTGTAGGTGTGGGAATAGGCGGGGTGCTGGAGGTGTACGTGTGGGAATAGGCGGGGTGCTGGAGGTGCACGTGTGGGAATAGGCGGGGTGCTGGAGGTGTAGGTGTGGGAATAGGCGGGGTGCTGGAGGTGCACGTGTGGGAATAGGCGGAGTGCTGGAGGTGTAGGTGTGGGAATAGGCGGGGTGCTGGAGGTGTAGGTGTGGGAATAGGCGGGGTGCTGGAGGTGTAGGTGTGGGAATAGGCGGGGTGCTGGAGGTGTACGTGTGGGAATAGGCGGGGTGCTGGAGGTGCACGTGTGGGAATAGGCGGGGTGCTGGAGGTGTACGTGTGGGAATTGGCGGGGTGCTGGAGGTGTACGTGTGGGAATAGGCGGGGTGCTGGAGGTGTACGTGTGGTAATAGGCGGGGTGCTGGAGGTGTACGTGTGGGAATAGGCGGGGTGCTGGAGGTGCACGTGTGGGAATAGGCGGGGTGCTGGAGGTGCACGTGTGGGAATAGGCGGGGTGCTGGAGGTGTACGTGTGGGAATAGGCGGGGTGCTGGAGGTGTAGGTGTGGGAATAGGTGGGGTGCTGGAGGTGTAGGTGTGGGAATAGGTGGGGTGCTGGAGGTGTAGGTGTGGGAATAGGCGGGGTGCTGGAGGTGCACGTGTGGGAATAGGCGGGGTGATGGAGGTGTAGGTGTGGGAATAGGCGGGGTGCTGGAGGTGCACGTGTGGGAATAGGCGGGGTGCTGGAGGTGTACGTGTGGGGGGATACGCGGGGTGCTGGAGGTGCACGTGTGGGGATAGGCGGGGTGCTGGAGGTGTAGGTGTGGGAATAGGCGGGGTGCTGGAGGTGTACGTGTGGGAATAGGCGGGGTGCTGGAGGTGCACGTGTGGGAATAGGCGGGGTGCTGGAGGTGTACGTGTGGGAATAGGCGGGGTGCTGGAGGTGTAGGTGTGGGAATAGGCGGGGTGCTGGAGGTGTAGGTGTGGGAATAGGCGGGGTGCTGGAGGTGTAGGTGTGGGAATAGGCGGGGTGCTGGAGGTGTAGGTGTGGGAATAGGCGGGGTGCTGGAGGTGTAGGTGTGGGAATAGGCGGGGTGCTGGAGGTGTACGTGTGGGAATAGGCGGGGTGCTGGAGGTGCACGTGTGGGAATAGGCGGGGTGCTGGAGGTGTACGTGTGGGAATAGGCGGGGTGCTGGAGGTGTACGTGTGGGAATAGGCGGGGTGCTGGAGGTGCACGTGTGGGAATAGGCGGGGTGCTGGAGGTGCACGTGTGGGAATAGGCGGGGTGCTGGAGGTGTACGTGTGGGAATAGGCGGGGTGCTGGAGGTGCACGTGTGGGAATAGGCGGGGTGCTGGAGGTGTAGGTGTGGGAATAGGCGGGGTGCTGGAGGGGCACGTGTGGGAATAGGCGGGGTGCTGGAGGTGCACGTGTGGGAATAGGCGGGGTGCTGGAGGTGCACGTGTGGGAATAGGCGGGGTGCTGGAGGTGTAGGTGTGGAAATAGGCGGGGTGCTGGAGGTGTAGGTGTGGAAATAGGCGGGGTGCTGGAGGTGCACGTGTGGGAATAGGCGGGGTGCTGGAGATGTAGGTGTGGGAATAGGCGGGGTGCTGGAGGTGTAGGTGTGGGAATAGGCGGGGTGCTGGAGGTGCACGTGTGGGAATAGGCGGGGTGCTGGAGGTGCACGTGTGGGAATAGGCGGGGTGCTGGAGGTGCACGTGTGGGAATAGGCGGGTGTCACAAACCACCGGGGGGGTCACTCAGAAATCCCCCGCGCTGGCTACCAGTACGTCACAATCGGGGTGTAACAAGTGGGGGGTCACCCCTCCTTTATACCTCCCGACCGACAGACAGAGCACGTGACGCGCTCTCTAGCGCCCCTCTTATAGTCAGGCCAATTATGGAATTGCCCGACGATAAGCAAGGAGGCCGCTATACTACTTATGCCGATTATTGAAGGGTCCCCGGTGAGAGTAGGGTATATATTCCCCCGACCTCCGCGGGCGGAATATATAAAATCTCCCCGAATCTCACTGGCCTCCCCACAATAATCCTTGGCACAAACTCGCTGCCACCAACCGCTTCACGGTAACTATTAGCCGAACACACAGACGTGGGATTCAAGATCGAGATAACAGAACAGCCCAAGATTAATTATATAATTTAATCAGCCTAAAGCACACTAGAAACTACAATATATACAATAGGGAATCTACAGAGTATACATATGTCAGAGTACAGTTACAATCAAAGCATGGGTTACAAACAGGCATACACAGTTCCAGCAGTTACCTTGTGCGTCTGGCCACAGGGGGGCGCTGTAGACCAGGTTTCTAGGATCCTTCCCACAGATGTTTCCTACACGTGCCCCCAGCGAAAAGAACACTGGAAAATGGCCGAAGTAGGGTTATCAACCTGGACAAATCCAGGTCCCCTCCTACCTTAGTGACCTCACAGGGAGCACTGCTCCACCCCTGGCTGGAGTTATGGACAAAATCCACAACATGGAATATGGCCATAACTTTGCCTGGGAGCGTCGTAGGCGGACGCCAATGCTCTCATTGTGACAGTTATGAATTTAGCTACAGAATGAGAGGTTTCATGACTTGTCTACTAGTTCCACATTGGCTGATATCACGCCTGGGGCATTTCCCAATGTCCTGCTCCCATAAAAAGGGTGTGCCGGCATCGTCCGCATGCGGAGACACCATTTTTATGGTTGCCGTATTTATCGGAAATATGGCTTGCGAGATATGAACCATTTTTTACTGGAGTCGTTCTGTCTAGCTAGTTCCATAGCCTTGCTAATGAGATACAACTCTTGTTACAGGGTGACGGCAGGGAGTCATCCTGTGTCCATTGTTCCCACACCACCTCATTTCCATATCACAGGACATGGCCATGGAGGTGTAAGTGGAACACTGAGAACAAGAAGGGAGGGGGCACTGCCAGGGAGTGATGAGGGATTATGACTGGAGTCATAATTCATCTTCATATCCCGGGATTTGCCTCACACCTCCCCCCTTTTGAGGGCGCTAGGGGGCAGCACACTCCGGTGTTCCCCCGTGCGCCCGTCCGCGACCTCTCCTTGTCGAGACAGCCCGTCTGCGTTACCGTGGTCACGGCCCCTTTTGTGGCGAATGGTGAAGTTGTATTGCTGGAGCGCAAGGCTCCATCGCAACAATCGCCCATTCGTCCCAGAGACGGTGTGCAACCAGCTGAGGGGATTGTGGTCCGTCTCCACGATGAAGTGGCGCCCGTATAGATAGGGTTGCAGACGCTGCAGGGCCCACACTATGGCCAGGCACTCCTTCTCCATCGTGGAATAGGCAACTTCCCTTGGTAACAGCTTCCTGCTCAGGTACAAGACTGGGTGCTCTTGGCTCGCAGAGTCCACCTGGCTGAGCACCGCACCGAGGCCGAAGTCACTGGCGTCGGTCTGTACTACAAACGGCCGCGTGAAGTCGGCTGCCTGTAGCACGGGCGGGCTGGACAGGGCGTCCTTTAGGGCCCGGAAGGCTGTCTCGCAGTCCATTGTCCAATCGACTGCAGAGGGCAGCTTCTTCTTGGTGAGGTCCGTCAAGGGCTTTGCCAGGCTACTATAGCATGGAACAAACCTCCTATAGTACCCAGCGGTCCCCAAGAAGGACATCACCTGCTTCTTGGTCCTGGGGGTGGGCCAGGATGCGATGGCTTCCACTTTCTCAGGCTCGGGCTTCAGTGTTCTCCCACCTACCCGGTGACCGAGGTACTGGACCTCGCTCATGGCCAGCTGACACTTTCCCGGCTTGATGGTCAAACCTGCCCGGTGGATCCGCCTGAGCACCTGTGCTAGATGCTCTAGGTGGTCCTCCCAGGTGGGACTGAAGACGGCAATGTCATCCAGGTACGCGGCCGCGTACCCTTCAAGTCCCTTGAGCAGGGTGTTGACCATCCGCTGGAAAGTGGCAGGGGCATTCCTCATCCCGAATGGCATCACCGTGGACTCGTACAGTCCAAATGGGGTAATAAAGGCAGAGCGTTCCCTGGCCTTGCGAGTCAGGGGGATCTGCCAATATCCCCGGCTCAGATCCATGATGGTCAGGTACTGAGCCCCGGCCAACTGATCGAGCAGGTCATCGATGCGTGGCATTGGGTACGCATCGGCGACCGTGACCGCATTGAGCCCCCTGTAGTCCACGCAGAACCGAGTGGTTCGGTCCTTCTTAGGGACGAGGACTACAGGCGAGGCCCAAGCGCTGTTGGATGCCTGGATCACCCCCAGCTTCAGCATCTCGTCAATCTCCTGGCGCATGTGTTGCTGCACCTCCAGGGAGACCCGATATGCTGAACGCCGGATCGGGGGATGATCCCCAGTGTCCACGTGATGGACAGCCAAGTCAGTCCTTCCGGGCTGGTTGGTAAACAACCCCCGGAAGGGGAGGAGGGTGGCCCACAGCTGGGACCGTTGGTCTTCCAAGAGCTGGTGGCCAACCTCCACATCCTCAATGGATCCGCCTGCCCTAACCTGGGCTAGCATATCCAAGAGGGTTTCCGCTTCTCCCTCCTCGGGCAGGTTGCACACGGGGAGCGCACATGCCTCCCGCTCATGATGTGCCTTCATCATGTTCACATGGAAGGGCTTCCGCCTTCCACGGGCGGGGTCCAGGGTGACCAGGTACGTTACAGGGTTGAGCTGCTGGTACACGAGGTATGGGCCTTCCCAGGCTGCCTGAAGCTTGTCCTGTGGTACGGGGACCAGTACCCACACCTTTTGACCCACTTGGTAGGTCCTCTCACAAGCGTTCTGGTCGTACCAACGCTTCTGATCGGCCTGGGCTTGAGCCATATTGTCGTGTACCAGTTGCGTCAAGGCCTGCATTTTGTCCCGGAAGCGCATGACATACTCGATAACCGACACTCCAGGGGTGGCCAAATCCCCTTCCCAAGCCTCTTTCACCAGAGCCAGGGGGCCCCGCACACGTCGCCCGTACAGGAGCTCAAACGGTGAGAATCCTGTTGAGGCCTGTGGAACCTCCCGGTAAGCAAATAACAGGTGTGGGAGATACCGCTCCCAGTCACGCCCATGGGAGTCGACCAACATCTTAAGCATCTGCTTTAAGGTGCCATTGAACCGCTCGCACAGGCCATTAGTCTGTGGATGGTACGGGCTGGCCACCAGATGTCGCACCTGGACTTGCTTACAGAGGGCCTCCATCAGCTGGGACATGAATTGGGTCCCCCGGTCAGTGAGCATTTCCTGGGGAAAACCCACTCGGGAGAAAATCTCCAGCAATGCGGTGGCCACCTTGTCAGCCCGAATGGACGACAAGGCCACTGCTTCTGGGTACCGGGTGGCATAGTCCACTACCGTCAGTATGAAGCTGTGAGGCAAATCCCGGGATATGAAGATGAATTATGACTCCAGTCATAATCCCTCATCACTCCCTGGCAGTGCCCCCTCCCTTCTTGTTCTCAGTGTTCCACTTACACCTCCATGGCCATGTCCTGTGATATGGAGATGAGGTGGTGTGGGAACAATGGACACAGGATGACTCCCTGCCGTCATCCTGTAGTAGGAGCTGCTAGCTAGTTAGCAAGGCTATGGAAATAGCCAGACAGAACGACTCCAGTAAAAAATGGTTCATATCTCGCAAGCCATATTTCCGATAAATATGGCAACCATAAAAATGGTGTCTCCGCATGCAGACGATGCCGGCACACCCTTTTTATGGGAGCAGGACATTGGGAAATGCCCCAGGCGTGATATCAGCCAATGGGGAACTGGCAGACAGGTCATGAGTCCCCTCGTTCTGTAGCTAAATTCATAACTGTCACAATGAGAGCATTGGCGTCTGCCTACGACGCTCCCAGGCAAAGTTATGGCCAATATCCCCTTTGCTGGATAATTCTGATCCATGCAGGGGGAGTGGCAGTGCTTCCCTGTGAGGTCACTAAGGTAGGAGGGGACCTGGATCTGCCCAGGTTGATAACCCTACTTCGGCCATTTTCCAGTGTTCTTTCGCTGGGGGCACGTGTAGGAAACATCTGTGGGAGTTCCTGGAAACCTGGTCTACAGCGCCCCCCTGTGGCCAGACGCAACAAGGTAACTGCTGGAACTGTGTATGCCTGTTTGTAACCCATGCTTTGATTGTAACTGTACTCTGACATATGTATATTCTGTAGATTCCCTATTGTATATATTGTAGTTTCTAGTGTGCTTTAGGCTGATTAAATTATATAATTAATCTTGGGCTGTTCTGTTATCTCGATCTTGAATCCCACGTCTGTGTGTTCGGCTAATAGTTACCGTAAATCGGTTGGTGGCAGCGAATTGTGCCAAGGATTATTGTGGGGAGGCCAGTGAGATTCGGGGAGATTTTATATATTCCGCCCGCGGAGGTCGGGGGAATATATACCTTACTCTCACCGGGGACCCTTCAATAATCGGCATAAGTAGTATAGCGGCCTCCTTGCTTATTGTCGGGCAATTCCATAATTGGCCTGACTATAAGAGGGGCGCTAGAGAGCGCGTCACGTGCTCTGTCTGTCGGTCGGGAGGTATAAAGGAGGGGTGACCCCCACTTGTTACCCCCCGATTGTGACGTACTGGTAGCCAGCGCGGGGGATTTCTGAGTGACCCCCCCGGTGGTTTGTGACAGAAGCGTTTCCCGGAGCTGCTGGGGATGGCCAGCGGGCCGACCAGATCCACAGCCACCCTCCTGAAAGGCTCATCGATGATTGGCAGAGATACCAGTGGGGCTTTGGGGCGTGGCCCCGCCTTCCCCACTCTCTGACAGGTTTCACACGAACGGCAGTAGGCAGCCACATCGGCCCCCATTTTTGGCCAGTAGAAATGCTGGTTTAACCTGGCCTTGGTCTTAGCGATCCCTAGGTGTCCGGCCATCGGAATCTCATGTGCGATCCGCAACAACTCCGTCCGGAACGGATAGGGTACCACCAACTGTCGGTCCCTGGGCCACGCCTCCGGTGAACCCTGCTGGACCGTGGCCCGGTACAGCCGTCCTTGGTCCCAGACCACTCGCTCCGGGTCCGAGTCCGAGGGAGGCTGTGCCGCCTGCTCCTTAAGAGCTTTCAGGCTGTCGTCAGCTTCTAACGCTGCCTGAAACCCCTGACTAGATGTGGCCAGAATCGACGAGACTGTCACATCTTCGGTCAGTACCCCGGGACCTGTGTCCTGGCCTCCGCCTGACTCGGCTGCCACTTGGTCAGAAGGGGAAGAGCTATCGGACCTCCGGGAGGCCCCTTGGCTTCCAGCACTCCCACTGCGGGTGACAGCGGCCACAGCCGCTGCGACCGTGGGTCGTGCCTGCTCCTCCTCCGTTCCTGACCAAGTCGCCGGTTCAGGCAGACCGACCTGGCTTCCTGACACCCCGGTTGTGGGGGAACCATGCACCGAGATCTTACCTGGGAGCACTTCCGCTCCTGGACCGGCCCCAATCTCACCTGCCTGTTCCCCTCCTGCAGCAACAGAACCCCGCTGTGAAATCTCTGGGGACCCCACATTTGCTGTGGTAGCCCCCACCCCACACACTGGTCCTCCCCCTGCAGCACCCTGCTCTCTGCTTATCCCTGCAGAGGGCAACAGATCCCAGCTCACAGGCTGATTACTTGTAGAGGCATGGTCACACCTTTCTCTGACCCCCTCCCCTGTCACAGCTGCAGCTGTGTGTGTGTCTATGGTGTCTGTGCAAGCAGAAATATCAGAGTTCACTCCCTCCTCCCTTACATCATTCATAGATAACACATTAACATTGTCAGGAGTCATGTCAGTACGGGCTGAAGGTTCAGCCCTTGGGGGGGGCCCAAACTGGGAGGTTATCTGCCCCAAATCTGTCCCAAGTAGCACGTTTGCGGGGATCCGATCAGTTACCCCCACCTCCCTCACCCCTCGCCCTGCGCCCCAGTCCACATAAATGTCAGCAACAGGCAGCGCCGGGTCAATGCCTCCAATCCCGGAGACAGCGAGGGTTTTCCCAGGGATCAAGTCTTGGGGGGACACCATCTCAGGCCGCACCAGAGTCACCTCCGAGGCGCTGTCTCGCAGTCCTATGGTCACAGACCGGCCGACGGTGACAGGTTGGAAGCTGTCCAGGGACCTACCACCACCCCCACCCACACAATACACCTTGGGCGGCCCTTGGGACGGAGCCGGGGCCTTGGGACGCTGAGGGCACATGGCCTTGAAGTGTCCAGGTAGGTTGCACTGGTGGCACCGTCTTGGTTCCGCCACGGGCCTGGAGAGGGGAGTTGAGGGGGACACCCCCTGCAGTCTAGGGGCAGGTGGGGCAGTCGCAGAATTCATCTTACCCCCTCTCCAGGTGCTGCTGGTGGCCGCTCTCCTGGCCTCAGGGGCCCGGTTGTTGGTGTAGTCATCGGCCAGGGCAGCTGTAGCCGTGGACCCCTTTGGCTTCTGGTCTCGGATGAACTGGCGGAGATCCTCAGGGCAGTTCCACAAGAGTTGCTCCGTGATGAACAAGTCCAGGATCTCCGGTCCGGTGGAAAGCTGCAGGCCTTGGGTCCAGTGGTCGGCAGCTCGGGCAAGTGCCCGCCTGTGGTCAGCCCTGGAGTCCTTTGGTCCCTTCTGTAGGCTCCGGAACTTCTTGCGGTAGGACTCTGGAGTGAGGTTGTACTGTTGGATCAGGGCCCGCTTGATGGTGTCGTAGCCCTGATCTGCCTCAGCAGGCAAGTCCCCAAGGATATCCAGGGCCTTACCCCTTAAACGGGGGGTCAGGTATTTGGCCCACTGGTCCTTGTCCAGATGGTGCTGCAAGCAAGTCCGTTCAAAAGCAGTCAGGAAAGAGTCCAAGTCTCCATCCTTCTCCAGCACTGGGAAGTCCTCAACACGGACCTTTGGAAGTTTGGTGTCTTGAAGGTCACGTGTGGCTGATGAGGGCCGGAGCTGAGCTAGCTGCAGCTGGTAGTCACGGTCTGCCTGTCGCTCCGCAGCCTCACGCTCTGCCTGGCGCTCTTCACGCGCTGCTTGCCGCTCCGCAGCCTCAGCATCACGCGCTGCCTGCCGCTCTGCCCTGCGCTCTACCATGAGTATCTCGTAGGTATCCCGGTCTCCCGCCTGGAGAAGGGCCATAGCCATTTGGAGAAGGCTATCCGAGCCTCCCAGGCTCGGTGGAATGGCACGTGGTGATCTGCGGCCCGCTGCGGAGCCTGGTGCTTCACTGTCCCTTGCAGAGCGGAGGGCTGGCATCTGGCTCGTTGAGGACCCTTGGGTGAGCTGCTCCTCATCTTGTCCATAATTGCTAGGTTGTGCAATGTCCTCTGCAGAGCTGTTTTCTGGCGTCGAGCTCCTGGAGGACTCGTGGGCAACCTCCTCATTGCTGTCCACAGCACCGTCCTCCCTCTCTTCGGCTCCTGCCTTAGCATTGGCCAGTTGCATAGCTCTGCTCCTGGTGCCATCAGCCATTCTTGCAGACTTTTGGTCACTGACACAGAACTGACACCTGATGCCTCCACACACCTTACAGTATCTGCACTCTGACACTCTAGTGTTGAGCTAGTCTGAAGACCCCAGCAGCCACAGCTGCTGCAGGCAGTCTTTAGTGTCTGGGAGTATGGGTCTCACACTCACACACACTATTATCTCGATCCCACCGCTATGCCACCAATATGTCACAAACCACCGGGGGGGTCACTCAGAAATCCCCCGCGCTGGCTACCAGTACGTCACAATCGGGGTGTAACAAGTGGGGGGTCACCCCTCCTTTATACCTCCCGACCGACAGACAGAGCACGTGATGCGCTCTCTAGCGCCCCTCTTATAGTCAGGCCAATTATGGAATTGCCCGACGATAAGCAAGGAGGCCGCTATACTACTTATGCCGATTATTGAAGGGTCCCCGGTGAGAGTAGGGTATATATTCCCCCGACCTCCGCGGGCGGAATATATAAAATCTCCCCGAATCTCACTGGCCTCCCCACAATAATCCTTGGCACAAACTCGCTGCCACCAACCGCTTCACGGTAACTATTAGCCGAACACACAGACGTGGGATTCAAGATCGAGATAACAGAACAGCCCAAGATTAATTATATAATTTAATCAGCCTAAAGCACACTAGAAACTACAATATATACAATAGGGAATCTACAGAATATACATATGTCAGAGTACAGTTACAGACAAAGCATGGTTTACAAACAGGCATACACAGTTCCAGCAGTTACCTTGTTGCGTCTGGCCACAGGGGGGCGCTGTACCCAGGTTTCTAGGATCCTTCCCACAGATGTTTCCTACACGTGCCCCCAGCGAAAAGAACACTGGAAAATGGCCGAAGTAGGGTTATCAACCTGGACAAATCCAGGTCCCCTCCTACCTTCGTGACCTCAGAGGGAGCACTGCTCCACCCCTGGCTGGAGTTATGGACAAAATCCACAACATGGAATATGGCCATAACTTGGCCTGGGAGCGTCGTAGGCGGACGCCAATGCTCTCATTGTGACAGTTATGAATTTAGCTACAGAATGAGAGGTTTCATGACTTGTCTACTAGTTCCACATTGGCTGATATCACGCCTGGGGCATTTCCCAATGTCCTGCTCCCATAAAAAGGGTGTGCCGGCATCGTCCGCATGCGGAGACACCATTTTTATGGTTGCCGTATTTATCGGAAATATGGCTTGCGAGATATGAACCATTTTTTACTGGAGTCGTTCTGTCTAGCTAGTTCCATAGCCTTGCTAATGAGATACAACTCTTGTTACAGGGTGACGGCAGGGAGTCATCCTGTGTCCATTGTTCCCACACCACCTAATTTCCATATCACAGGACATGGCCATGGAGGTGTAAGTGGAACACTGAGAACAAGAAGGGAGGGGGCACTGCCAGGGAGTGATGAGGGATTATGACTGGAGTCATAATTCATCTTCATATCCCGGGATTTGCCTCACACGTGTGGGAATAGGCGGGGTGCTGGAGGTGTACGTGTGGGAATAGGCGGGGTGCTGGAGGTGCACGTGTGGGAATAGGCGGGGTGCTGGAGGTGCACGTGTGGGAATAGGCGGGGTGCTGGAGGTGTACGTGTGGGAATAGGCGGGGTGCTGGAGGTGCACGTGTGGGAATAGGCGGGGTGCTGGAGGTGTAGGTGTGGGAATAGGCGGGGTGCTGGAGGGGCACGTGTGGGAATAGGCGGGGTGCTGGAGGTGCACGTGTGGGAATAGGCGGGGTGCTGGAGGTGTAGGTGTGGAAATAGGCGGGGTGCTGGAGGTGTAGGTGTGGAAATAGGCGGGGTGCTGGAGGTGCACGTGTGGGAATAGGCGGGGTGCTGGAGATGTAGGTGTGGGAATAGGCGGGGTGCTGGAGGTGTAGGTGTGGGAATAGGCGGGGTGCTGGAGGTGCACGTGTGGGAATAGGCGGGGTGCTGGAGGTGCACGTGTGGGAATAGGCGGGGTGCTGGAGGTGCACGTGTGGGAATAGGCGGGGTGCTGGAGGTGCACGTGTGGGAATAGGCGGGGTGCTGGAGGTGCACGTGTGGGAATAGGCGGGGTGCTGGAGGTGCACGTGTGGGAATAGGCGGGGTGCTGGAGGTGTAGGTGTGGGAATAGGCGGGGTTCTGGAGGTGTATGTGTGGGAATAGGCGGGGTGCTGGAGGTGTAGGTGTGGGGATAGGCGGGGTGCTGGAGGTGTATGTGTGGGGATAGGCGGGGTGCTGGAGGTGTACGTGTGGGAATAGGCGGGGTGCTGGAGGTGTACGTGTGGGAATAGGCGGGGTGCTGGAGGTGTATGTGTGGGAATAGGCGGGGTGCTGGAGGTGTAGGTGTGGGAATAGGCGGGGTGCTGGAGGTGCACGTGTGGGAATAGGCGGGGTGCTGGAGGTGTACGTGTGGGAATAGGCGGGGTGCTGGAGGTGCACGTGTGGGAATAGGCGGGGTGCTGGAGGTGTACGTGTGGGAATAGGCGGGGTGCTGGAGGTGCACGTGTGGGAATAGGCGGGGTGCTGGAGGTGTACGTGTGGGAATAGGCGGGGTGCTGGAGGTGTACGTGTGGGAATAGGCGGGGTGCTGGAGGTGCACGTGTGGGGATAGGCGGGGTGCTGGAGGGGTACGTGTGGGAATAGG
The DNA here is from genome assembly GCF_048569485.1 of Anomaloglossus baeobatrachus. Classification (NCBI taxonomy): domain Eukaryota; kingdom Metazoa; phylum Chordata; class Amphibia; order Anura; family Aromobatidae; genus Anomaloglossus; species Anomaloglossus baeobatrachus. Next base: position 379,669 of record NW_027445250.1, read on the forward strand.
TGGGGTGCTGGAGGTGCATGTGTGGGAATAGGCGGGGTGCTGGAGGTGTAGGTGTGGGAATAGGCGGGGTGCTGGAGGTGTATGTGTGGGAATAGGCGGGGTGCTGGAGGTGTAGGTGTGGGAATAGGTGGGGTGCTGGAGGTGTAGGTGTGGGAATAGGCGGGGTGCTGGAGGTGTAGGTGTGGGAATAGGCGGGGTGCTGGAGGTTTAGGTGTGGGAATAGCCGGGGTGCTGGAGGTGCACGTGTGGGAATAGGCGGGGTGCTGGAGGTGCACGTGTGGGAATAGGCGGGGTGCTGGAGGTGCACGTGTGGGAATAGGCGGGGTGCTGGAGGTGTACGTGTGGGAATAGGCGGGGTCCTGGAGGTGTACGTGTGGGAATAGGCGGGGTGCTGGAGGTGTACGTGTGGGAATAGGCGGGGTGCTGGAGGTGTACGTGTGGGAATAGGCGGGGTGCTGGAGGTGCACGTGTGGGGATAGGCGGGGTGCTGGAGGGGTACGTGTGGGAATAGGTGGGGTGCTGGAGGTGCACGTGTGGGGATAGGCGGGGTGCTGGAGGTGCACGTGTGGGAATAGGCGGGGTGCTGGAGGGGCACGTGTGGGGATAGGCGGGGTGCTGGAGGTGTAGGTGTGGGAATAGGCGGGGTGCTGGAGGTGTAGGTGTGGGAATAGGCGGGGTGCTGGAGGTGTAGGTGTGGGGATAGGCGGGGTGCTGGAGGTGTAGGTGTGGGAATAGATGGGGTGCTGGAGGTGTAGGTGTGGGAATAGGCGGGGTGCTGGAGGTGTAGGTGTGGGAATAGGCGGGGTGCTGGAGGTGCACGTGTGGGAATAGGCGGGGTGCTGGAGGTGCACGTGTGGGAATAGGCGGGGTGCTGGAGGTGTACGTGTGGGAATAGGCGGGGTGCTGGAGGTGTACGTGTGGGAATAGGCGGGGTGCTGGAGGTGTACGTGTGGGAATAGGCGGGGTGCTGGAGGTGTACGTGTGGGAATAGGCGGGGTGCTGGAGGTGCACGTGTGGGGATAGGCGGGGTGCTGGAGGGGTACGTGTGGGAATAGGTGGGGTGCTGGAGGTGCACGTGTGGGAATAGGCGGGGTGCTGGAGGTGTAGGTGTGGGAATAGGCGGGGTGCTGGAGGTGTATGTGTGGGAATAGGCGGGGTGCTGGAGGTGCACGTGTGGGAATAGGCGGGGTGCTGGAGGTGTAGGTGTGGGAATAGGCGGGGTGCTGGAGGTGTAGGTGTGGGGATAGGCGGGGTGCTGGAGGTGTAGGTGTGGGAATAGATGGGGTGCTGGAGGTGTAGGTGTGGGAATAGGCGGGGTGCTGGAGGTGTAGGTGTGGGAATAGGCGGGGTGCTGGAGGTGCACGTGTGGGAATAGGCGGGGTGCTGGAGGTGCACGTGTGGGAATAGGCGGGGTGCTGGAGGTGCACGTGTGGGAATAGGCGGGGTGCTGGAGGTGTACGTGTGGGAATAGGCGGGGTGCTGGAGGTGTAGGTGTGGGAATAGGCGGGGTGCTGGAGGTGTAGGTGTGGGAATAGGCGGGGTGCTGGAGGTGTAGGTGTGAGAATAGGCGGGGTGCTGGAGGTGCACGTGTGGGAATAGGCGGGGTGCTGGAGGTGTAGGTGTGGGAATAGGCGGGGTGCTGGAGGTGTAGGTGTGGGAATAGGCGGGGTGCTGGAGGTGCACGTGTGGGGATAGGCGGGTGCTGGAGGTGTACGTGTGGGAATAGGCGGGGTGCTGGAGGTGCACGTGTGGGAATAGGCGGGGTGCTGGAGGTGTAGGTGTGGGAATAGGCGGGGTGCTGGAGGTGTAGGTGTGGGAATAGGCGGGGTGCTGGAGGTGTAGGTGTGGGAATAGGCGGGGTGCTGGAGGTGTATGTGTGGGGATAGGCGGGGTGCTGGAGGTGCACGTGTGGGAATAGGCGGGGTGCTGGAGGTGTAGGTGTGGGAATAGGCGGTGTGAGGCAAATCCCGGGATATGAAGATGAATTATGACTCCAGTCATAATCCCTCATCACTCCCTGGCAGTGCCCCCTCCCTTCTTGTTCTCAGTGTTCCACTTACACCTCCATGGCCATGTCCTGTGATATGGAGATGAGGTGGTGTGGGAACAATGGACACAGGATGACTCCCTGCCGTCACCCTGTAGTAGGAGCTGCTATCTAATTAGCAAGGCTCTGGAAGTAGCCAGACAGAACGACTCCAGTAAAAAATGGTTCATATCTCGCAAGCCATATTTCCGATAAATATGGCAACCATAAAAATGGTGTCTCCGCATGCGGGCGATGCCGGCACACCCTTTTTATGGGAGCAGGACATTGGGAAATGCCCCAGGCGTGATATCAGCCAATGGGGAACTGGCAGACAGGTCATGAGTCCCCTCGTTCTGTAGCTAAATTCATAACTGTCACAATGAGAGCATTGGCGTCCGCCTACGACGCTCCCAGGCAAAGTTATGGCCATATTCCATGTTGTGGATTGTCCATAACTCAAGCCAGGGGTGGAGCAGTGCTCCCTCTGAGGTCACTAAGGTAGGAGGGGACCTGGATCTGCCCAGGTTGATAACCCTACTTCGGCCATTTTCCAGTGTTCTTTCGCTGGGGGCACGTGTAGGAAACATCTGTGGGAAGGATCCTAGAAACCTGGGTACAGCGCCCCCCTGTGGCCAGACGCAACAAGGTAACTGCTGGAACTGTGTATGCCTGTTTGTAACCCATGCTTTGATTGTAACTGTACTCTGACATATGTATATTCTGTAGATTCCCTATTGTATATATTGTAGTTTCTAGTGTGCTTTAGGCTGATTAAATTATATAATTAATCTTGGGCTGTTCTGTTATCTCGATCTTGAATCCCACGTCTGTGTGTTCGGCTAATAGTTACCGTAAATCGGTTGGTGGCAGCGAATTGTGCCAAGGATTATTGTGGGGAGGCCAGTGAGATTCGGGGAGATTTTATATATTCCGCCCGCGGAGGTCGGGGGAATATATACCTTACTCTCACCGGGGACCCTTCAATAATCGGCATAAGTAGTATAGCGGCCTCCTTGCTTATGGTCGGGCAATTCCATAATTGGCCTGACTATAAGAGGGGCGCTAGAGAGCGCGTCACGTGCTCTGTCTGTCGGTCGGGAGGTATAAAGGAGGGGTGACCCCACTTGTTACCCCCCGATTGTGACGTACTGGTAGCCAGCGCGGGGGATTTCTGAGTGACCCCCCCGGTGGTTTGTGACATATTGGTGGCATAGCGGTGGGATCGAGATAATAGTGTGTGTGAGTGTGAGACCCATACTCCCAGACACTAAAGACTGCCTGCAGCAGCTGTGGCTGCTGGGGTCTTCAGACCAGCTCAACACTAGAGTGTCAGAGTGCAGATACTGTAAGGTGTGTGGAGGCATCAGGTGTCAGTTCTGTGTCAGTGACCAAAAGTCTGCAAGAATGGCTGATGGCACCAGGAGCAGAGCTATGCAACTGGCCAATGCTAAGGCAGGAGCCGAAGAGAGGGAGGACGGTGCTGTGGACAGTAATGAGGAGGTTGCCCACGAGTCCTCCAGGAGCTCGACGCCAGAAAACAGCTCTGCAGAGGACATTGCACAACCTGGCACTGCTGGACAAGATGAGGAGCAGCTCACCCAAGGGTCCTCAACGAGCCAGATGCCAGCCCTCCGCTCTGCAATGGACAGTGAATCACCAGGCTCCGCAGCGGGCCGCAGATCACCACGTGCCATTCCACCGAGCCTGGGAGGCTCGGATAGCCTTCTTCAAATGGCTATGGCCCTTCTCCAGGCTGGAGACCAGGAGGGCTACAAGGGACTCCTGGCAGAGCGCAGGGCAGAGCGGCAAGCATCGCGTGAGGCTGAGGCTGCGGAGCGGCAGGCAGCGCGTGAAGAGCGCCAGGCAGAGCGTGACTACCAGCTGCAGCTAGCTCAGCTCCGGCCCTCATCAGCCACACGTGACCTTCAAGACACCAAACTTCCAAAGGTCCGTGTTGAGGACTTCCCAGTGCTGGAGAAGGATGGAGACTTGGACTCTTTCTTGACTGCTTTTGAACGGACTTGCTTGCAGCACCATCTGAACAAGGACCAGTGGGCCAAATACCTGACCCCCCCGTTTAAGGGGTAAGGCCCTGGATATCCTTGGGGACTTGCCTGCTGAGGCAGATCAGGGCTACGACACCATCAAGCGGGCCCTGATCCAACAGTACAACCTCACCCCGGAGTCCTACCGCAAGAAGTTCCGGAGCCTACAGAAGGGACCAAAGGACTCCTGGGCTGACCACCGGCGGGCACTTGCCCGAGCTGCCGACCACTGGACCCAAGGCCTGCAGCTTTCCACCGGACCGGAGATCCTGGACTTGTTCATCACGGAGCAACTCTTGTGGAACTGCCCTGAGGATCTCCGCCAGTTCATCCGAGACCAGAAGCCAAAGGGGTCCACGGCTACAGCTGCCCTTGCCGATGACTACACCAACAACCGGGCCCCTGAGGCCAGGAGAGCGGCCACCAGCAGCACCTGGAGAGGGGGTAAGATGAATTCTGCGACTGCCCCACCTGCCCCTAGACTGCAGGGGGTGTCCCCCTCAACTCCCCTCTCCAGGCCCGTGGCAGAGCCAAGACGGTGCCACCAGTGCAACCTACCTGGACACTTCAAGGCCATGTGCCCTCAGCGTCCCAAGGCCCCGGCTCCGTCCCCGTCCCAAGGGCCGCCCAAGGTGTATTGTGTGGGTGGGGGTGGTGGTAGGTCCCTGGACAGCTTCCAACCTGTCACCGTCGGCCGGTCTGTGACCATAGGACTGCGAGACAGCGCCTCGGAGGTGACTCTGGTGCGGCCTGAGATGGTGTCCCCCCAAGACTTGATCCCTGGGAAAACCCTCGCTGTCTCCGGGATTGGAGGCACTGACCCGGCGCTGCCTGTTGCTGACATTTATGTGGACTGGGGCGCAGGGCGAGGGGTGAGGGAGGTGGGGGTAACTGATCGGATCCCTGCAAACGTGCTACTTGGGACAGATTTGGGGCAGATAACCTCCCAGTTTGGGCCCCCCCCAAGGGCTGAACCTTCAGCCCGTACTGACATGACTCCTAACAATGTTAATGTGTTATCTATGAATGATGTAAGGGAGGAGGGAGTGAACTCTGATATTTCTGCTTGCATAGACACCATAGACACACACTCAGCTGCAGCTGTGACAGGGGAGGGGGTCAGAGAAAGGTGTGACAATGCCTCTACAAGTAATCAGCCTGTGAGCTGGGATCTGTTGCCCTCTGAAGGGATAAGCAGAGAGCAGGGTGCTGCAGGGGGAGGACCAGTGTGTGGGGTGGGGGCTACCACAGCAAATGTGGGGTCCCCAGAGATTTCACAGCGGGGTTCTGTTGCTGCAGGAGGGGAACAGGCAGGTGAGATTGGGGCCGGTCCAGGAGCGGAAGTGCTCCCAGGTAAGATCTCGGTGCATGGTTCCCCCACAACCGGGGTGTCAGGAAGCCAGGTAGGTCTGCCTGAACCGGCGACTTGGTCAGGAACGGAGGAGGAGCAGGCACGACCCACGGTCGCAGCGGCTGTGGCCGCTGTCACCCGCAGTGGGAGTGCTGGAAGCCAAGGGGCCTCCCGGAGGTCCGATAGCTCTTCCCCTTCTGACCAAGTGGCAGCCGAGTCAGGTGGAGGCCAGGACACAGGTCCCGGGGTACTGACCGAAGATGTGACAGTCTCGTCGATTCTGGCCACATCTAGTCAGGGGTTTCAGGCAGCGTTAGAAGCTGACGACAGCCTGAAAGCTCTTAAGGAGCAGGCGGCACAGCCTCCCTCGGACTCGGACCCGGAGCGAGTGGTCTGGGACCAAGGACGGCTGTACCGGGCCACGGTCCAGCAGGGTTCACCGGAGGCGTGGCCCAGGGACCGACAGTTGGTGGTACCCTATCCGTTCCGGACGGAGTTGTTGCGGATCGCACATGAGATTCCGATGGCCGGACACCTAGGGATCGCTAAGACCAAGGCCAGGTTAAACCAGCATTTCTACTGGCCAAAAATGGGGGCCGATGTGGCTGCCTACTGCCGTTCGTGTGAAACCTGTCAGAGAGTGGGGAAGGCGGGGCCACACCCCAAAGCCCCACTAGTATCTCTGCCAATCATCGATGAGCCTTTCAGGAGGGTGGCTGTGGATCTGGTCGGCCCGCTGGCCATCCCCAGCAGCTCCGGGAAACGCTTCATACTGACGGTAGTGGACTATGCCACCCGGTACCCAGAAGCAGTGGCCTTGTCGTCCATTCGGGCTGACAAGGTGGCCACCGCATTGCTGGAGATTTTCTCCAGAGTGGGTTTTCCCCAGGAAATGCTCACGGACCGGGGGACCCAATTCATGTCCCAGCTGATGGAGGCCCTCTGTAAGCAAGTCCAGGTGCGACATCTGGTGGCCAGCCCGTACCATCCACAGACTAATGGCCTGTGCGAGCGGTTCAATGGCACCTTAAAGCAGATGCTTAAGATGTTGGTCGACTCCCATGGGCGTGACTGGGAGCGGTATCTCCCACACCTGTTATTTGCTTACCGGGAGGTTCCACAGGCCTCAACAGGATTCTCACCGTTTGAGCTCCTGTACGGGCGACGTGTGCGGGGCCCCCTGGCTCTGGTGAAAGAGGCTTGGGAAGGGGATTTGGCCACCCCTGGAGTGTCGGTTATCGAGTATGTCATGCGCTTCCGGGACAAAATGCAGGCCTTGACGCAACTGGTACACGACAATATGGCTCAAGCCCAGGCCGATCAGAAGCGTTGGTACGACCAGAACGCTTGTGAGAGGACCTACCAAGTGGGTCAAAAGGTGTGGGTACTGGTCCCCGTACCACAGGACAAGCTTCAGGCAGCCTGGGAAGGCCCATACCTCGTGTACCAGCAGCTCAACCCTGTAACGTACCTGGTCACCCTGGACCCTGCCCGTGGAAGGCGGAAGCCCTTCCATGTGAACATGATGAAGGCACATCATGAGCGGGAGGCATGTGCGCTCCCCGTGTGCAACCTGCCCGAGGAGGGAGAAGCGGAAACCCTCTTGGATATGCTAGCCCAGGTTAGGGCAAGCGGATCCATTGAGGATGTGGAGGTTGGCCACCAGCTCTTGGAGGACCAACGGTCCCAGCTGTGGGCCACCCTACACCCCTTCCGGGGGTTGTTTACCAACCAGCCCGGAAGGACTGACTTGGCTGTCCATCACGTGGACACTGGGGATCATCCCCCGATCCGGCGTTCGGCATATCGGGTCTCCCTGGAGGTGCAGCAACACATGCGCCAGGAGATTGACGAGATGCTGAAGCTGGGGGTGATCCAGGCATCCAACAGCGCTTGGGCCTCGCCTGTAGTCCTCGTCCCTAAGAAGGACCGAACCACTCGGTTCTGCGTGGACTACAGGGGGCTCAATGCGGTCACGGTCGCCGATGCGTACCCAATGCCACGCATCGATGACCTGCTCGATCAGTTGGCCGGGGCTCAGTACCTGACCATCATGGATCTGAGCCGGGGATATTGGCAGATCCCCCTGACTCGCAAGGCCAGGGAACGCTCTGCCTTTATTACCCCATTTGGACTGTACGAGTCCACGGTGATGCCATTCGGGATGAGGAATGCCCCTGCCACTTTCCAGCGGATGGTCAACACCCTGCTCAAGGGACTTGAAGGGTACGCGGCCGCGTACCTAGATGACATTGCCGTCTTCAGTCCCACCTGGGAGGACCACCTAGAGCATCTAGCACAGGTGCTCAGGCGGATCCACCAGGCAGGTTTGACCATCAAGCCGGGAAAGTGTCAGCTGGCCATGAGCGAGGTCCAGTACCTCGGTCACCGGGTAGGTGGGGGAACACTGAAGCCCGAGCCTGAGAAAGTGGAGGCCATCGCATCCTGGCCCACCCCCAGGACCAAGAAGCAGGTGATGTCCTTCTTGGGGACCGCTGGGTACTATAGGAGGTTTGTTCCATGCTATAGTAGCCTGGCAAAGCCCTTGACGGACCTCACCAAGAAGAAGCTGCCCTCTGCAGTCGATTGGACAATGGACTGCGAGACAGCCTTCCGGGCCCTAAAGGACGCCCTGTCCAGCCCGCCCGTGCTACAGGCAGCCGACTTCACGCGGCCGTTTGTAGTACAGACGGACGCCAGTGACTTCGGCCTCGGTGCGGTGCTCAGCCAGGTGGACTCTGCGAGCCAAGAGCACCCAGTCTTGTACCTGAGCAGGAAGCTGTTACCAAGGGAAGTTGCCTATTCCACGATGGAGAAGGAGTGCCTGGCCATAGTGTGGGCCCTGCAGCGTCTGCAACCCTATCTATACGGGCGCCACTTCATCGTGGAGACGGACCACAATCCCCTCAGCTGGTTGCACACCATCTCTGGGACGAATGGGCGATTGTTGCGATGGAGCCTTGCGCTCCAGCAGTACAACTTCACCATTCGCCACAAAAGGGGCCGTGACCACGGTAACGCAGACGGGCTGTCTCGACAAGGAGAGGTCGCGGACGGGCGCACGGGGGAACACCGGAGTGTGCTGCCCCCTAGCGCCCTCAAAAGGGGGGAGGTGTGAGGCAAATCCCGGGATATGAAGATGAATTATGACTCCAGTCATAATCCCTCATCACTCCCTGGCAGTGCCCCCTCCCTTCTTGTTCTCAGTGTTCCACTTACACCTCCATGGCCATGTCCTGTGATATGGAGATGAGGTGGTGTGGGAACAATGGACACAGGATGACTCCCTGCCGTCACCCTGTAGTAGGAGCTGCTATCTAATTAGCAAGGCTCTGGAAGTAGCCAGACAGAACGACTCCAGTAAAAAATGGTTCATATCTCGCAAGCCATATTTCCGATAAATATGGCAACCATAAAAATGGTGTCTCCGCATGCGGGCGATGCCGGCACACCCTTTTTATGGGAGCAGGACATTGGGAAATGCCCCAGGCGTGATATCAGCCAATGGGGAACTGGCAGACAGGTCATGAGTCCCCTCGTTCTGTAGCTAAATTCATAACTGTCACAATGAGAGCATTGGCGTCCGCCTACGACGCTCCCAGGCAAAGTTATGGCCATATTCCATGTTGTGGATTGTCCATAACTCAAGCCAGGGGTGGAGCAGTGCTCCCTCTGAGGTCACTAAGGTAGGAGGGGACCTGGATCTGCCCAGGTTGATAACCCTACTTCGGCCATTTTCCAGTGTTCTTTCGCTGGGGGCACGTGTAGGAAACATCTGTGGGAAGGATCCTAGAAACCTGGGTACAGCGCCCCCCTGTGGCCAGACGCGCAAGGTAACTGCTGGAACTGTGTATGCCTGTTTGTAACCCATGCTTTGATTGTAACTGTACTCTGACATATGTATATTCTGTAGATTCCCTATTGTATATATTGTAGTTTCTAGTGTGCTTTAGGCTGATTAAATTATATAATTAATCTTGGGCTGTTCTGTTATCTCGATCTTGAATCCCACGTCTGTGTGTTCGGCTAATAGTTACCGTAAATCTGTTGGTGGCAGCGAATTGTGCCAAGGATTATTGTGGGGAGGCCAGTGAGATTCGGGGAGATTTTATATATTCCGCCCGCGGAGGTCGGGGGAATATATACCTTACTCTCACCGGGGACCCTTCAATAATCGGCATAAGTAGGATAGCGGCCTCCTTGCTTATGGTCGGGCAATTCCATAATTAGCCTGACTATAAGAGGGGCGCTAGAGAGCGCGTCACGTGCTCTGTCTGTCGGTCGGGAGGTATAAAGGAGGGGTGACCCCACTTGTTACCCCCCGATTGTGACGTACTGGTAGCCAGCGCGGGGGATTTCTGAGTGACCCCCCCGGTGGTTTGTGACAGGCGGGATGCTGGAGGGGCACGTGTGGGGATAGGCGGGGTGCTGGAGGTGTATGTGTGGGGATAGGCGGGGTGCTGGAGGTGTATGTGTGGGGATAGGCGGGGTGCTGGAGGTGCACGTGTGGGAATAGGCGGGGTGCTGGAGGTGCACGTGTGGGGATAGGCGGGTGCTGGAGGTGTACGTGTGGGAATAGGCGGGGTGCTGGAGGTGCACGTGTGGGAATAGGCGGGGTGCTGGAGGTGTAGGTGTGGGAATAGGCGGGGTGCTGGAGGTGTATGTGTGGGGATAGGCGGGGTGCTGGAGGTGCACGTGTGGGAATAGGCGGGGTGCTGGAGGTGCACGTGTGGGGATAGGCGGGTGCTGGAGGTGTACGTGTGGGAATAGGCGGGGTGCTGGAGGTGCACGTGTGGGAATAGGCGGGGTGCTGGAGGTGTAGGTGTGGGAATAGGCGGAGTGCTGGAGGTGTAGGTGTGGGAATAGGCGGGGTGCTGGAGGGGCACGTGTGGGGATAGGCGGGGTGCTGGAGGTGTACGTGTGGGAATAGGCGGGGTGCTGGAGGTGCACGTGTGGGGATAGGCGGGGTGCTGGAGGTGCACGTGTGGGAATAGGCGGGGTGCTGGAGGTGTAGGTGTGGGAATAGGTGGGGTGCTGGAGGGGCACGTGTGGGAATAGGCGGGGTGCTGGAGGGGTAGGTGTGGGAATAGGCGGGGTGCTGGAGGTGTACGTGTGGGAATAGGCGTGGTGCTGGAGGTGTAGGTGTGGGAATAGGCGGGGTGCTGGAGGTGTAGGTGTGGGAATAGGCGGGGTGCTGGAGGTGCACGTGTGGGAATAGGCGGGGTGCTGGAGGTGTACGTGTGGGAATAGGCGGGGTGCTGGAGGTGCACGTGTGGGGATAGGCGGGGTGCTGGAGGTGCACGTGTGGGAATAGGCGGGGTGCTGGAGGTGCACGTGTGGGAATAGGCGGGGTGCTGGAGGTGTAGGTGTGGGAATAGGCGGGGTGCTGGAGGTGCACGTGTGGGGAATAGGCGGGGTGCTGGAGGTGTAGGTGTGGGAATAGGCGGGGTGCTGGAGGTGCAAGTGTGGGAATAGGCGGGGTGCTGGAGGTGTACGTGTGGGGATACGCGGGGTGCTGGAGGGGCACGTGTGGGAATAGGCGGGGTGCTGGAGGTGTAGGTGTGGGAATAGGCGGGGTGCTGGAGGTGTAGGTGTGGGGATAGGCGGGGTGCTGGAGGTGCAGGTGTGGGAATAGGCGGGGTGCTGGAGGTGTATGTGTGGGAATAGGCGGGGTGCTGGAGGTGTACGTGTGGGAATAGGCGGGGTGCTGGAGGTGCAGGTGTGGGAATAGGCGGGGTGCTGGAGGTGCACGTGTGGGAATAGGCGGGGTGCTGGACGTGTAGGTGTGGGAATAGGCGGGGTGCTGGAGGTGTAGGTGTGGGAATAGGCGGGGTGCTGGAGGTGTAGGTGTGGGAATAGGCGGGGTGCTGGAGGTGTAGGTGTGGGAATAGGCGGGGTGCTGGAGGTGTAGGTGTGGGAATAGGCGGGGTGCTGGAGGTGTACGTGTGGGAATAGGCGGGGTGGTGGAGGTGCACGTGTGGGAATAGGCGGGGTGCTGGAGGTGTACGTGTGGGAATAGGCGGGGTGCTGGAGGTGTACGTGTGGGAATAGGCGGAGTGCTGGAGGTGTAGGTGTGGGAATAGGCGGGGTGCTGGAGGTGCACGTGTGGGAATAGGCGGGGTGCTGGAGGTGTAGGTGTGGCAATAGGCGGGGTGCTGGAGGTGCACGTGTGGGGATAGGCGGGGTGCTGGAGGTGTGGGAATAGGCGGGGTGCTGGAGGTGTACGTGTGGGAATAGGCGGGGTGCTGGAGGGGCACGTGTGGGAATAGGCGGGGTGCTGGAGGGGCACGTGTGGGAATAGGCGGGGTGCTGGAGGTGTAGGTGTGGGAATAGGCGGGGTGCTGGAGGGGTACGTGTGGGAATAGGCGGGGTGCTGGAGGTGCACGTGTGGGAATAGGCGGGGTGTTGGAGGTGTATGTGTGAGAATAGGCGGGGTGCAGGAGGTGTGGGAATAGGCGGGGTGCTGGAGGTGTACGTGTGGGAATAGGCGGGGTGCTGGAGGGGCACGTGTGGGAATAGGCGGGGTGCTGGAGGTGTACGTGTGGGAATAGGCGGGGTGCTGGAGGTGTACGTGTGGGAATAGGCGGGGTGCTGGAGGGGCACGTGTGGGAATAGGCGGGGTGCTGGAGGTGTATGTGTGGGAATAGGCGGGGTGCTGGAGGTGCACGTGTGGGAATAGGCGGGGTGCTGGAGGTGCACGTGTGGGAATAGGCGGGGTGCTGGAGGTGCACGTGTGGGAATAGGCGGGGTGCTGGAGGTGCACGTGTGGGAATAGGCGGGGTGCTGGAGGTGCACGTGTGGGAATAGGCGGGGTGCTGGAGGTGTACGTGTGGGAATAGGCGGGGTGCTGGAGGTGTAGGTGTGGGAATAGGCGGGGTGCTGGAGGTGTAGGTGTGGGAATAGGCGGGGTGCTGGAGGTGTAGGTGTGGGAATAGGCGGGGTGCTGGAGGTGCACGTGTGGGAATAGGCGGGGTGCTGGAGGTGTATGTGTGGGAATAGGCGGGGTGCTGGAGGTGTAGGTGTGGGAATAGGCGGGGTGCTGGAGGTGTATGTGTGGGAATAGGCGGGGTGCTGGAGGTGTAGGTGTGGGGATAGGTGCGGTGCTGGAGGTGTAGGTGTGGGAATAGGCGGGGTGCTGGAGGGGCACGTGTGGGAATAGGCGGGGTGCTGGAGGTGTAGGTGTGGGAATAGGCGGGGTGCTGGAGGTGTAGGTGTGGGAATAGGCGGGGTGCTGGAGGTGTAGGTGTGGGAATAGGCGGGGTGCTGGAGGTGTAGGTGTGGGGATAGGCGGGGTGCTGGAGGTGTAGGTGTGGGGATAGGCGGAGTGCTGGAGGTGTAGGTGTGGGAATAGGCGGGGTGCTGGAGGTGTAGGTGTGGGGATAGGCGGAGTGCTGGAGGTGTAGGTGTGGGAATAGGCGGGGTGCTGGAGGTGTAGGTGTGGGAATAGGCGGGGTGCTGGAGGTGTAGGTGTGGGAATAGGCGGGGTGCTGGAGGTGTAGGTGTGGGAATAGGCGGGGTGCTGGAGGTGTAGGTGTGGGAATAGGCGGGGTGCTGGAGGTGTAGGTGTGGGGATAGGCGGGGTGCTGGAGGTGTAGGTGTGGGAATAGGCGGGGTGCTGGAGGTGTAGGTGTGGGAATAGGCGGGGTGCTGGAGGTGTAGGTGTGGGAATAGGCGGGGTGCTGGAGGTGTATGTGTGGGAATAGGCGGGGTGCTGGAGGTGTAGGTGTGGGAATAGGCGGGGTGCTGGAGGTGTAGGTGTGGGGATAGGCGGGGTGCTGGAGGTGTAGGTGTGGGAATAGGCGGGGTGCTGGAGGGGCACGTGTGGGAATAGGCGGGGTGCTGGAGGTGTAGGTGTGGGAATAGGCGGGGTGCTGGAGGTGTAGGTGTGGGAATAGGCGGGGTGCTGGAGGTGTAGGTGTGGGAATAGGCGGGGTGCTGGAGGGGCAGGTGTGGGAATAGGCGGGGTGCTGGAGGGGCAGGTGTGGGAATAGGCGGGGTGCTGGAGGGGCAGGTGTGGGAATAGGCGGGGTGCTGGAGGTGCACGTGTGGGAATAGGCGGGGTGCTGGAGGTGTAGGTGTGGGGATAGGCGGGGTGCTGGAGGGGCAGGTGTGGGAAGAGGCGGGGTGCTGGAGGTGTAGGTGTGGGAATAGGCGGGGTGCTGGAGGTGTAGGTGTGGGAATAGGCGGGGTGCTGGAGGTGTAGGTGTGGGAATAGGCGGGGTGCTGGAGGTGTAGGTGTGGGAATAGGCGGGGTGCTGGAGGTGTAGGTGTGGGGATAGGCGGGGTGCTGGAGGTGTAGGTGTGGGAATAGGCGGGGTGCTGGAGGTGTAGGTGTGGGAATAGGCGGGGTGCTGGAGGTGTATGTGTGGGAATAGGCGGGGTGCTGGAGGTGCACGTGTGGGGAATAGGCGGGGTGCTGGAGGTGTAGGTGTGGGAATAGGCGGGGTGCTGGAGGTGTAGGTGTGGGAATAGGCGGGGTGCTGGAGGTGCACGTGTGGGAATAGGCGGGGTGCTGGAGGTGCACGTGTGGGAATAGGCGGGGTGCTGGAGGTGTAGGTGTGGGAATAGGCGGGGTGCTGGAGGTGTAGGTGTGGGAATAGGCGGGGTGCTGGAGGTGTAGGTGTGGGAATAGGCGGGGTGCTGGAGGTGTAGGTGTGGGGATAGGTGCGGTGCTGGAGGTGTAGGTGTGGGAATAGGCGGGGTGCTGGAGGGGCACGTGTGGGAATAGGCGGGGTGCTGGAGGTGTAGGTGTGGGAATAGGCGGGGTGCTGGAGGTGTAGGTGTGGGAATAGGCGGGGTGCTGGAGGTGTAGGTGTGGGAATAGGCGGGGTGCTGGAGGTGTAGGTGTGGGGATAGGCGGGGTGCTGGAGGTGTAGGTGTGGGGATAGGCGGAGTGCTGGAGGTGTAGGTGTGGGAATAGGCGGGGTGCTGGAGGTGTAGGTGTGGGGATAGGCGGAGTGCTGGAGGTGTAGGTGTGGGAATAGGCGGGGTGCTGGAGGTGTAGGTGTGGGAATAGGCGGGGTGCTGGAGGTGTAGGTGTGGGAATAGGCGGGGTGCTGGAGGTGTAGGTGTGGGAATAGGCGGGGTGCTGGAGGTGTAGGTGTGGGAATAGGCGGGGTGCTGGAGGTGTAGGTGTGGGGATAGGCGGGGTGCTGGAGGTGTAGGTGTGGGAATAGGCGGGGTGCTGGAGGTGTAGGTGTGGGAATAGGCGGGGTGCTGGAGGTGTAGGTGTGGGAATAGGCGGGGTGCTGGAGGTGTATGTGTGGGAATAGGCGGGGTGCTGGAGGTGTAGGTGTGGGAATAGGCGGGGTGCTGGAGGTGTAGGTGTGGGAATAGGCGGGGTGCTGGAGGTGTAGGTGTGGGAATAGGCGGGGTGCTGGAGGGGCACGTGTGGGAATAGGCGGGGTGCTGGAGGTGTAGGTGTGGGAATAGGCGGGGTGCTGGAGGTGTAGGTGTGGGAATAGGCGGGGTGCTGGAGGTGTAGGTGTGGGAATAGGCGGGGTGCTGGAGGGGCAGGTGTGGGAATAGGCGGGGTGCTGGAGGGGCAGGTGTGGGAATAGGCGGGGTGCTGGAGGGGCAGGTGTGGGAATAGGCGGGGTGCTGGAGGTGCACGTGTGGGAATAGGCGGGGTGCTGGAGGTGTAGGTGTGGGGATAGGCGGGGTGCTGGAGGGGCAGGTGTGGGAAGAGGCGGGGTGCTGGAGGTGTAGGTGTGGGAATAGGCGGGGTGCTGGAGGTGTAGGTGTGGGAATAGGCGGGGTGCTGGAGGTGTAGGTGTGGGAATAGGCGGGGTGCTGGAGGTGTAGGTGTGGGAATAGGCGGGGTGCTGGAGGTGTAGGTGTGGGGATAGGCGGGGTGCTGGAGGTGTAGGTGTGGGAATAGGCGGGGTGCTGGAGGTGTAGGTGTGGGAATAGGCGGGGTGCTGGAGGTGTATGTGTGGGAATAGGCGGGGTGCTGGAGGTGCACGTGTGGGGAATAGGCGGGGTGCTGGAGGTGTAGGTGTGGGAATAGGCGGGGTGCTGGAGGTGTAGGTGTGGGAATAGGCGGGGTGCTGGAGGTGCACGTGTGGGAATAGGCGGGGTGCTGGAGGTGCACGTGTGGGAATAGGCGGGGTGCTGGAGGTGTAGGTGTGGGAATAGGCGGGGTGCTGGAGGTGTAGGTGTGGGAATAGGCGGGGTGCTGGAGGTGTAGGTGTGGGAATAGGCGGGGTGCTGGAGGTGTAGGTGTGGGAATAGGCGGGGTGCTGGAGGGGTACGTGTGGGAATAGGCGGGGTGCTGGAGGGGCACGTGTGGGAATAGGCGGGGTGCTGGAGGGGCACGTGTGGGAATAGGCGGGGTTCTGGAGGTGTAGGTGTGGGAATAGGCGGGGTGCTGGACGTGTAGATGTGGGGAATAGGCGGGGTGCTGGAGGTGCACGTGTGGGAATAGGTGGGGTGCTGGAGGTGTAGGTGTGGGAATAGGCGGGGTGCTGGAGGTGCACGTGTGGGAATAGGCGGGGTACTGGAGGTGCACGTGTGGGAATAGGCGGGGTGCTGGAGGTGTATGTGTGGGAATAGGCGGGGTGCTGGAGGTGTAGGTGTGGGAATAGGCGGGGTGCTGGAGGTGTAGGTGTGGAAATAGGCGGGGTGCTGGAGGTGTAGGTGTGGGAATAGGCGGGGTGCTGGAGGTGCAGGTGTGGGAATAGGCGGGGTGCTGGAGGTGTAGGTGTGGGAATAGGCGGGGTGCTGGAGGTGTAGGTGTAGGGATAGGCGGGGTGCTGGAGGGGCACGTGTGGGAATAGGCGGGGTGCTGGAGGTGTATGTGTGGGAATAGGCGGGGTGCTGGAGGGGTACGTGTGGGAATAGGCGGGGTGCTGGAGGGGCACGTGTGGGAATAGGCGGGGTGCTGGAGGGGCACGTGTGGGAATAGGCGGGGTGGTGGAGGTGCACGTGTGGGAATAGGCGGGGTGCTGGAGGTGCACGTGTGGGAATAGGCGGGGTGTTGGAGGTGTAGGTGTGGGGAATAGGCGGGGTGCTGGAGGGGCACGTGTGGGAATAGGCGGGGTGCTGGAGGTGTATGTGTGGGAATAGGCGGGGTGCTGGAGGTGTATGTGTGGGGAATAGGCGGGGTGCTGGAGGTGTAGGTGTGGGAATAGGCGGGGTGCTGGAGGTGCACGTGTGGGAATAGGCGGGGTGCTGGAGGTGTAGGTGTGGGAATAGGCGGGGTGCTGGAGGTGTATGTGTGGGGAATAGGCGGGGTGCTGGAGGTGCACGTGTGGGGAATAGGCGGGGTGCTGGAGGTGTAGGTGTGGGAATAGGCGAGGTGCTGGAGGTGTACGTGTGGGAGTAGGCGGGGTACGTGTGGGAATAGGCGGGGTGCTGGAGGTGTACGTGTGGGAATAGGCGGGGTGCTGGAGGTGTACGTGTGGGAATAGGCGGGGTGCTGGAGGTGTAGGTGTGGGAATAGGCGGGGTGCTGGAGGTGTGGGAATAGGCGGGGGGCTGGAGGGGCACGTGTGGGAATAGGCGGGGTGCTGGAGGGGCACGTGTGGGAATAGTCGGGGTGCTGGAGGTGTACGTGTGGGAATAGGCGGGGTGCTGGAGGTGTGGGAATAGGCGGGGTGCTGGAGGTGTAGGTGTGGGAATAGGCGGGGTGCTGGAGGTGTAGGTGTGGGAATAGGCGGGGTGCTGGAGGTGTACGTGTGGGGATACGCCGGGTGCTGGAGGGGCACGTGTGGGAATAGGCGGGGTGCTGGAGGTGTAGGTGTGGGAATAGGCGGGGTGCTGGAGGGGCACGTGTGGGAATAGGCGGGGTGCTGGAGGTGCACATGTGGGAATAGGCGGGGTGCTGGAGGTGTAGGTGTGGGAATAGGCGGGGTGCTGGAGGTGTAGGTGTGGGAATAGGCGGGGTGCTGGAGGTGTAGGTGTGGGAATAGGCGGGGTGCTGGAGGTGCACGTGTGGGAATAGGCGGGGTGCTGGAGGTGCACGTGTGGGAATAGGCGGGGTGCTGGAGGTGTAGGTGTGGGAATAGGCGGGGTGCTGGAGGTGTAGGTGTGGGAATAGGCGGGGTGCTGGAGGTGTAGGTGTGGGAATAGGCGGGGTGCTGGAGGTGTACGTGTGGGAATAGGCGGGGTGCTGGAGGTGCACGTGTGGGAATAGGCAGGGTGCTGGAGGTGTAGGTGTGGGAATAGGCGGGGTGCTGGAGGTGCAGGTGTGGGAATAGGCGGGGTGCTGGAGGTGTAGGTGTGGGGAATAGGCGGGGTGCTGGAGGTGTAGGTGTGGGGAATAGGCGGGGTGCTGGAGGTGCACGTGTGGGAATAGGTGGGGTGCTGGAGGGGCACGTGTGGGAATAGGCGGGGTGCTGGAGGTGTAGGTGTGGGAATAGGCGGGGTGCTGGAGGTGCAGGTGTGGGAATAGGCGGGGTGCTGGAGGTGTAGGTGTGGGAATAGGCGGGGTGCTGGAGGTGTAGGTGTGGGGATAGGCGGGGTGCTGGAGGGGCACGTGTGGGAATAGGCGGGGTGCTGGAGGTGTATGTGTGGGAATAGGCGGGGTGCTGGAGGGGTACGTGTGGGAATAGGCGGGGTGCTGGAGGGGCACGTGTGGGAATAGGCGGGGTGCTGGAGGTGCACGTGTGGGAATAGGCGGGGTTCTGGAGGTGTAGGTGTGGGAATAGGCGGGGTGCTGGAGGTGTACGTGTGGGGATAGGCGGGGTGCTGGAGGTGCACGTGTGGGAATAGGCGGGGTGCTGGAGGTGTAGGTGTGGGGAATAGGCGGGGTGCTGGAGGGGCACGTGTGGGAATAGGCGGGGTGCTGGAGGGGCACGTGTGGGAATAGGCGGGGTGCTGGAGGTGTATGTGTGGGAATAGGCGGGGTGCTGGAGGTGTATGTGTGGGAATAGGCGGGGTGCTGGAGGTGTATGTGTGGGAATAGGCGGGGTGCTGGAGGTGCACGTGTGGGAATAGGCGGGGTGCTGGAGGTGTAGGTGTGGGAATAGGCGGGGTGCTGGAGGTGTACGTGTGGGAATAGGCGGGGTGCTGGAGGTGCACGTGTGGGAATAGGCGGGGTGCTGGAGGTGTAGGTGTGAGAATAGGCGGGGTGCTGGAGGTGTAGGTGTGGGAATAGGCGGGGTGCTGGAGGTGTATGTGTGGGAATAGGCGGGGTGCTGGAGGTGCACGTGTGGGGAATAGGCGGGGTGCTGGAGGTGTAGGTGTGGGAATAGGCGGGGTGCTGGAGGTGTACGTGTGGGGATAGGCGGGGTGCTGGAGGTGTAGGTGTGGGAATAGGCGGGGTGCTGGAGGTGTACGTGTGGGGATAGGCGGGGTGCTGGAGGTGCACGTGTGGGAATAGGCGGGGTGCTGGAGGTGTAGGTGTGGGGAATAGGCGGGGTGCTGGAGGGGCACGTGTGGGAATAGGCGGGGTGCTGGAGGGGCACGTGTGGGAATAGGCGGGGTGCTGGAGGTGTATGTGTGGGAATAGGCGGGGTGCTGGAGGTGTATGTGTGGGAATAGGCGGGGTGCTGGAGGTGTATGTGTGGGAATAGGCGGGGTGCTGGAGGTGCACGTGTGGGAATAGGCGGGGTGCTGGAGGTGTAGGTGTGGGAATAGGCGGGGTGCTGGAGGTGTACGTGTGGGAATAGGCGGGGTGCTGGAGGTGCACGTGTGGGAATAGGCGGGGTGCTGGAGGTGTAGGTGTGAGAATAGGCGGGGTGCTGGAGGTGTAGGTGTGGGAATAGGCGGGGTGCTGGAGGTGTATGTGTGGGAATAGGCGGGGTGCTGGAGGTGCACGTGTGGGGAATAGGCGGGGTGCTGGAGGTGTAGGTGTGGGAATAGGCGGGGTGCTGGAGGTGTAGGTGTGGGAATAGGCGAGGTGCTGGAGGTGCACGTGTGGGAATAGGCGGGGTGCTGGAGGTGCACGTGTGGGAATAGGCGGGGTGCTGGAGGTGTAGGTGTGGGAATAGGCGGGGTGCTGGAGGTGTAGGTGTGGGAATAGGCGGGGTGCTGGAGGTGTAGGTGTGGGAATAGGCGGGGTGCTGGAGGTGTAGGTGTGGGAATAGGCGGGGTGCTGGAGGGGTACGTGTGGGAATAGGCGGGGTGCTGGAGGGGCACGTGTGGGAATAGGCGGGGTGCTGGAGGGGCACGTGTGGGAATAGGCGGGGTTCTGGAGGTGTAGGTGTGGGAATAGGCGGGGTGCTGGACGTGTAGATGTGGGGAATAGGCGGGGTGCTGGAGGTGCACGTGTGGGAATAGGTGGGGTGCTGGAGGTGTATGTGTGGGAATAGGCGGGGTGCTGGAGGTGTAGGTGTGGGAATTGGCGGGGTGCTGGAGGTGTAGGTGTGGAAATAGGCGGGGTGCTGGAGGTGTAGGTGTGGGAATAGGCGGGGTGCTGGAGGTGCAGGTGTGGGAATAGGCGGGGTGCTGGAGGTGTAGGTGTGGGAATAGGCGGGGTGCTGGAGGTGTAGGTGTGGGGATAGGCGGGGTGCTGGAGGTGCACGTGTGGGAATAGGCGGGGTGTTGGAGGTGTAGGTGTGGGGAATAGGCGGGGTGCTGGAGGGGCACGTGTGGGAATAGGCGGGGTGCTGGAGGGGCACGTGTGGGAATAGGCGGGGTGCTGGAGGTGTATGTGTGGGAATAGGCGGGGTGCTGGAGGTGTATGTGTGGGAATAGGCGGGGTGCTGGAGGTGTATGTGTGGGAATAGGCGGGGTGCTGGAGGTGCACGTGTGGGAATAGGCGGGGTGCTGGAGGTGTAGGTGTGGGAATAGGCGGGGTGCTGGAGGTGTACGTGTGGGAATAGGCGGGGTGCTGGAGGTGCACGTGTGGGAATAGGCGGGGTGCTGGAGGTGTAGGTGTGAGAATAGGCGGGGTGCTGGAGGTGTAGGTGTGGGAATAGGCGGGGTGCTGGAGGTGTATGTGTGGGAATAGGCGGGGTGCTGGAGGTGTACGTGTGGGGAATAGGCGGGGTGCTGGAGGTGTAGGTGTGGGAATAGGCGGGGTGCTGGAGGGGCACGTGTGGGGATAGGCGGGGTGCTGGAGGTGCACGTGTGGGGAATAGGCGGGGTGCTGGAGGTGTAGGTGTGGGAATAGGCGGGGTGCTGGAGGTGTAGGTGTGGGAATAGGCGAGGTGCTGGAGGTGCACGTGTGGGAATAGGCGGGGTGCTGGAGGTGCACGTGTGGGAATAGGCGGGGTGCTGGAGGTGTAGGTGTGGGAATAGGCGGGGTGCTGGAGGTGTAGGTGTGGGAATAGGCGGGGTGCTGGAGGTGTAGGTGTGGGAATAGGCGGGGTGCTGGAGGTGTAGGTGTGGGAATAGGCGGGGTGCTGGAGGGGTACGTGTGGGAATAGGCGGGGTGCTGGAGGGGCACGTGTGGGAATAGGCGGGGTGCTGGAGGGGCACGTGTGGGAATAGGCGGGGTTCTGGAGGTGTAGGTGTGGGAATAGGCGGGGTGCTGGACGTGTAGATGTGGGGAATAGGCGGGGTGCTGGAGGTGCACGTGTGGGAATAGGTGGGGTGCTGGAGGTGTATGTGTGGGAATAGGTGGGGTGCTGGAGGTGTATGTGTGGGAATAGGCGGGGTGCTGGAGGTGTAGGTGTGGGAATAGGCGGGGTGCTGGAGGTGTAGGTGTGGGAATAGGCGGGGTGCTGGAGGTGTAGGTGTGGGAATAGGCGGGGTGCTGGAGGTGCAGGTGTGGGAATAGGCGGGGTGCTGGAGGTGTAGGTGTGGGAATAGGCGGGGTGCTGGAGGGGTACGTGTGGGAATAGGCGGGGTGCTGGAGGGGCACGTGTGGGAATAGGCGGGGTGCTGGAGGTGCACGTGTGGGAATAGGCGGGGTGCTGGAGGTGCACGTGTGGGAATAGGCGGGGTGTTGGAGGTGTAGGTGTGGGGAATAGGCGGGGTGCTGGAGGGGCACATGTGGGAATAGGCGGGGTGCTGGAGGTGTATGTGTGGGAATAGGCGGGGTGCTGGAGGTGTATGTGTGGGGAATAGGCGGGGTGCTGGAGGTGTAGGTGTGAGAATAGGCGGGGTGCTGGAGGTGCACGTGTGGGAATAGGCGGGGTGCTGGAGGTGTAGGTGTGGGAATAGGCGGGTGCTGGAGGTGTATGTGTGGGGAATAGGCGGGGTGCTGGAGGTGCACGTGTGGGTATAGGCGGGTGCTGGAGGTGTATGTGTGGGGAATAGGCGGGGTGCTGGAGGTGCACGTGTGGGGAATAGGCGGGGTGCTGGAGGTGTAGGTGTGGGAATAGGCGAGGTGCTGGAGGTGTACGTGTGGGAGTAGGCGGGGTACGTGTGGGAATAGGCGGGGTGCTGGAGGTGTATGTGTGGGGAATAGGCGGGGTGCTGGAGGTGTAGGTGTGGGAATAGGCGGGGTGCTGGAGGTGTACGTGTGGGAATAGGCGGGGTGCTGGAGGTGTAGGTGTGGGAATAGGCGGGGTGCTGGAGGTGCACGTGTGGGAATAGGCGGGGTGCTGGAGGTGTACGTGTGGGAATAGGCGGGGTGCTGGAGGTGTACGTGTGGGAATAGGCGGGGTGCTGGAGGTGTAGGTGTGGGAATAGGCGGGGTGCTGGAGGGGCACGTGTGGGAATAGGCGGGGGGCTGGAGGGGCACGTGTGGGAATAGGCGGGGTGCTGGAGGGGCACGTGTGGGAATAGTCGGGGTGCTGGAGGTGTACGTGTGGGAATAGGCGGGGTGCTGGAGGTGTGGGAATAGGCGGGGTGCTGGAGGTGTAGGTGTGGGAATAGGCGGGGTGCTGGAGGTGTAGGTGTGGGAATAGGCGGGGTGCTGGAGGTGTACGTGTGGGGATACGCGGGGTGCTGGAGGGGCACGTGTGGGAATAGGCGGGGTGCTGGAGGTGTAGGTGTGGGAATAGGCGGGGTGCTGGAGGGGCACGTGTGGGAATATGCGGGGTGCTGGAGGTGTAGGTGTGGGAATAGGCGGGGTGCTGGAGGTGCACGTGTGGGAATAGGCGGGGTGCTGGAGGTGTAGGTGTGGGAATAGGCGGGGTGCTGGAGGTGTAGGTGTGGGAATAGGCGGGGTGCTGGAGGTGTAGGTGTGAGAATAGGCGGGGTGCTGGAGGTGTATGTGTGGGGATAGGCGGGGTGCTGGAGGTGTAGGTGTGGGAATAGGCGGGGTGCTGGAGGTGTACGTGTGGGAATAGGCGGGGTGCTGGAGGTGTACGTGTGGGAATAGGCAGGGTGCTGGAGGTGTAGGTGTGGGAATAGGCGGGGTGCTGGAGGTGCACGTGTGGGAATAGGCGGGGTGCTGGAGGTGCACGTGTGGGGATAGGCGGGGTGCTGGAGGTGTAGGTGTGGGAATAGGGGTGCTGGAGGTGTAGGTGTGGGAATAGGCGGGGTGCTGGAGGTGTGCGTGTGGGAATAGGCGGGGTGCTGGAGGTGTAGGTGTGGGAATAGGCGGGGTGCTGGAGGTGCACGTGTGGGAATAGGCGGGGTGCTGGAGGGGCACGTGTGGGAATAGGCGGGGTGCTGGAGGTGTAGGTGTGGGAATAGGCGGGGTGCTGGAGGTGTAGGTGTGGGAATAGGCGGGGTGCTGGAGGGGTAGGTGTGGGAATAGGCGGGGTGCTGGAGGTGTAGGTGTGGGGATAGGCGGGGTGCTGGAGGTGTACGTGTGGGAATAGGCGGGGTGCTGGAGGTGCACGTGTGGGAATAGGCGGGGTGCTGGAGGTGTAGGTGTGGGAATAGGCGGGGTGCTGGAGGGGCACGTGTGGGAATAGGCGGGGTGCTGGAGGTGCACGTGTGGGAATAGGCGGGGTGCTGGAGGTGCACGTGTGGGAATAGGCGGGTGCTGGAGGTGCACGTGTGGGAATAGGCGGGGTGCTGGAGGGGCACGTGTGGGAATAGGCGGGTGCTGGAGGTGCACGTGTGGGAATAGGCGGGGTGCTGGAGGTGTACGTGTGGGAATAGGCGGGGTGCTGGAGGTGTACGTGTGGGAATAGGCGGGGTGCTGGAGGTGCACGTGTGGGAATAGGCGGGGTGCTGGAGGTGTACGTGTGGGAATAGGCGGGGTGCTGGAGGTGCACGTGTGGGAATAGGCGGGGTGCTGGAGGTGTAGGTGTGGGAATAGGCGGGTGCTGGAGGTGTAGGTGTGGGAATAGGCGGGGTGCTGGAGGTGTAGGTGTGGGAATAGGCGGGGTGCTGGAGGTGTAGGTGTGGGAATAGGCGGGGTGCTGGAGGGGCACGTGTGGGAATAGGCGGGGTGCTGGAGGTGCACGTGTGGGGAATAGGCGGGGTGCTGGAGGTGTAGGTGTGGGAATAGGCGGGGTGCTGGAGGTGTAGGTGTGGGAATAGGCGGGGTGCTGGAGGGGCACGTGTGGGAATAGGCGGAGTGCTGGAGGTGCACATGTGGGGATAGGCGGGGTGCTGGAGGTGCACGTGTGGGGAATAGGCGGGGTGCTAAAGGTGTAGGTGTGGGAATAGGCGGGGTGCTGGAGGTGTAGGTGTGGGAATAGGCGGGGTGCTGGAGGTGCACGTGTGGGAATAGGCGGGGTGCTGGAGGTGCACGTGTGGTAATAGGCGGAGTGCTGGAGGTGTAGGTGTGAGAATAGGCGGGGTGCTGGAGGGGCACGTGTGGGAATAGGCGGGGTGCTGGAGGTGTATGTGTGGGAATAGGCGGGGTGCTGGAGGTGCACGTGTGGGAATAGGCGGGGTGCTGGAGGTGCACATGTGGGAATAGGCGGGGTGCTGGAGGTGCACATGTGGGAATAGGCGGGGTGCTGGAGGTGCACGTGTGGGAATAGGCGGGGTGCTGGAGGTGCACATGTGGGAATAGGCGGGGTGCTGGAGGTGCACGTGTGGGAATAGGCGGGGTGCTGGAGGTGTAGGTGTGGGAATAGGCGGGGTGCTGGAGGTGTATGTGTGGGAATAGGCGGGGTGCTGGAGGTGCACGTGTGGGAATAGGCGGGGTGCTGGAGGTGTAGGTGTGGGGATAGGCGGGGTGCTGGAGGTGTAGGTGGGGATAGGCGGGGTGCTGGAGGGGCACGTGTGGGAATAGGCGGGGTGCTGGAGGTGTAGGTGTGGGAATAGGCGGGGTGCTGGAGGGGCACGTGTGGGAATAGGCGGGGTGCTGGAGGTGTAGGTGTGGGGATAGGCGGGGTGCTGGAGGTGTAGGTGTGGGAATAGGCGGTGTGCTGGAGGTGCACGTGTGGGAATAGGCGGGGTGCTGGAGGGGCATGTGTGGGAATAGGCGGGGTGCTGGAGGTGTAGGTGTGGGAATAGGCGGGGTGCTGGAGGGGCACGTGTGGGAATAGGCGGGGTGCTGGAGGTGTAGGTGTGGGAATAGGCGGGGTGCTGGAGGGGTACGTGTGGGAATAGGCGGGGTGCTGGAGGTGTATGTGTGAGAATAGGCGGGGTGCTGGAGGTGCAGGTGTGGGAATAGGCGGGGTGCTGGAGGTGTATGTGTGAGAATAGGCGGGGTGCTGGAGGTGTAGGTGTGGGAATAGGCGGGGTGCTATAGGTGTATGTGTGGGAATAGGCGGGGTGCTGGAGGTGCAGGTGTGGGAATAGGCGGGGTGCTGGAGGTGTATGTGTGAGAATAGGCGGGGTGCTGGAGGTGTAGGTGTGGGAATAGGCGGGTGCTGGAGGTGTAGGTGTGGGAATAGGCGAGGTGCTGGAGGTGTAGGTGTGGGAATAGGCGGGGTGCTGGAGGTGTAGGTGTGGGAATAGGCGGGGTGCTGGAGGGGCACGTGTGGGAATAGGCGGGGTGCTGGAGGTGCACGAGTGGGAATAGGCGGGGTGCTGGAGGTGTAGGTGTGGGGATAGGCGGGGTGCTGGAGGTGCACGTGTGGGAATAGGCGGGGTGCTGGAGGTGCACGTGTGGGAATAGGCGGGGTGCTGGAGGTGTAGGTGTGGGGATTGGCGGGGTGCTGGAGGTGCACGTGTGGGAATAGGCGGGGTGCTGGAGGTGTAGGTGTGGGGAATAGGCGGGGTGCTGGAGGTGTAGGTGTGGGAATAGGCGGGGTGCTGGAGGTGTAGGTGTGGGAATAGGCGGGGTGCTGGAGGTGTAGGTGTGGGAATAGGCGGGGTGCTGGAGGTGTAGGTGTGGGAATAGGCGGGGTGCTGGAGGTGCACATGTGGGAATAGGCGGGGTGCTGGAGGTGCACGTGTGGGAATAGGCGGGGTGCTGGAGGTGTACGTGTGGGAATAGGCGGGGTGCTGGAGGTGTAGGTGTGGGAATAGGCGGGGTGCTGGAGGTGTACGTGTGGGAATAGGCGGGGTGCTGGAGGTGTACGTGTGGGAATAGGCAGGGTGCTGGAGGTGTAGGTGTGGGAATAGGCGGGGTGCTGGAGGTGTATGTGTGGGAATAGGCGGGGTGCTGGAGGTGCACGTGTGGGAATAGGCGGGGTGCTGGAGGTGCACGTGTGGGGATAGGCGGGGTGCTGGAGGTGTAGGTGTGGGAATAGGGGTGCTGGAGGTGTAGGTGTGGGAATAGGCGGGGTGCTGGAGGTGTAGGTGTGGGAATAGGCGGGGTGCTGGAGGTGTAGGTGTGGGAATAGGCGGGGTGCTGGATGTGCACGTGTGGGAATAGGCGGGGTGCTGGAGGGGCACGTGTGGGAATAGGCGGGGTGCTGGAGGTGTAGGTGTGGGAATAGGCGGGGTGCTGGAGGTGTAGGTGTGGGAATAGGCGGGGTGCTGGAGGTGTACGTGTGGGAATAGGCGGGGTGCTGGAGGTGTACGTGTGGGAATAGGCAGGGTGCTGGAGGGGTAGGTGTGGGAATAGGCGGGGTGCTGGAGGTGTAGGTGTGGGGATAGGCGGGGTGCTGGAGGTGTACGTGTGGGAATAGGCGGGGTGCTGGAGGTGCACGTGTGGGAATAGGCGGGGTGCTGGAGGTGTAGGTGTGGGAATAGGCGGGGTGCTGGAGGGGCACGTGTGGGAATAGGCGGGGTGCTGGAGGTGCACGTGTGGGAATAGGCGGGGTGCTGGAGGTGCACGTGTGGGAATAGGCGGGTGCTGGAGGTGCACGTGTGGGAATAGGCGGGGTGCTGGAGGGGCACGTGTGGGAATAGGCGGGTGCTGGAGGTGCACGTGTGGGAATAGGCGGGGTACTGGAGGTGCACGTGTGGGGATAGGCGGGGTGCTGGAGGTGCACGTGTGGGAATAGGCGGGGTGCTGGAGGTGTAGGTGTGGGAATAGGCGGGGTGCTGGAGGGGCACGTGTGGGAATAGGCGGGGTGCTGGAGGTGTAGGTGTGGGGATAGGCGGGGTGCTGGAGGTGTAGGTGTGGGAATAGGCGGGGTGCTGGAGGGGCATGTGTGGGAATAGGCGGGGTGCTGGAGGTGTAGGTGTGGGAATAGGCGGGGTGCTGGAGGTGTACGTGTGGGAATAGGCGGGGTGCTGGAGGGGCACGTGTGGGAATAGGCGGGGTGCTGGAGGTGCACGTGTGGGAATAGGCGGGGTGCTGGAGGTGTAGGTGTGGGAATAGGCGGGGTGCTGGAGGGGTAGGTGTGGGAATAGGCGGGGTGCTGGAGGTGCACGTGTGGGAATAGGCGGGGTGCTGGAGGGGTACGTGTGGGAATAGGCGGGGTGCTGGAGGTGTATGTGTGAGAATAGGCGGGGTGCTGGAGGTGCAGGTGTGGGAATAGGCGGGGTGCTGGAGGTGTATGTGTGAGAATAGGCGGGGTGCTGGAGGTGCAGGTGTGGGAATAGGCGAGGTGCTGGAGGTGTAGGTGTGGGAATAGGCGAGGTGCTGGAGGTGTAGGTGTGGGAATAGGCGGGGTGCTGGAGGTGCACGTGTGGGAATAGGCGGGGTGCTGGAGGTGCACGTGTGGGAATAGGCGGGGTGCTGGAGGTGTAGGTGTGGGGATTGGCGGGGTGCTGGAGGTGCACGTGTGGGAATAGGCGGGGTGCTGGAGGTGTAGGTGTGGGAATAGGCGGGGTGCTGGAGGTGTAGGTGTGGGAATAGGCGGGGTGCTGGAGGTGTAGGTGTGGGAATAGGCGGGGTGCTGGAGGTGTAGGTGTGGGAATAGGCGGGGTGCTGGAGGTGTAGGTGTGGGGATAGGCGGGGTGCTGGAGGTGCACGTGTGGGGATAGGCGGGGTGCTGGAGGGGCACGTGTGGGAATAGGCGGGGTGCTGGAGGTGTAGGTGTGAGAATAGGCGGGGTGCTGGAGGTGCACGTGTGGGAATAGGCGGGGTGCTGGAGGTGTAGGTGTGGGAATAGGCGGGGTGCTGGAGGGGCACGTGTGGGAATAGGCGGGGTGCTGGAGGTGTAGGTGTGGGAATAGGCGGGGTGCTGGAGGTGCACGTGTGGGAATAGGCGGGGTGCTGGAGGTGTACGTGTGGGAATAGGCGGGGTGCTGGAGGGGCACGTGTGGGAATAGGCAGGGTGCTGGAGGTGTAGGTGTGGGAATAGGCGGGGTGCTGGAGGTGTAGGTGTGGGAATAGGCGGGGTGCTGGAGGTGTAGGTGTGGGAATAGGCGGGGTGCTGGAGGGGCACGTGTGGGAATAGGCGGGGTGCTGGAGGTGTAGGTGTGGGAATAGGCGGGGTGCTGGAGGTGCACGTGTGGGAATAGGCGGGGTGCTGGAGGTGTAGGTGTGGGAATAGGCGGGGTGCTGGAGGTGTAGGTGTGGGAATAGGCGGGGTGCTGGAGGTGTAGGTGTGGGAATAGGCGGGGTGCTGGAGGTGCCCGTGTGGGAATAGGCGGGGTGCTGGAGGTGTAGGTGTGGGAATAGGCGGGGTGCTGGAGGTGTAGGTGTGGGAATAGGCGGGGTGCTGGAGGTGTAGGTGTGGGAATAGGTGGGGTGCTGGAGGTGTAGGTGTGGCAATAGGCGGGGTGCTGGAGGTGCACGTGTGGGAATAGGCGGAGTGCTGGAGGTGCACGGGTGGGAATAGGCGGGGTGCTGGAGGTGCACGTGTGGGAATAGGCGGGGTGCTGGAGGTGTACGTGTGGGGATAGGCGGGGTGCTGGAGGTGTAGGTGTGGGAATAGGCGGGGTGCTGGAGGTGTAGGTGTGGGAATAGGCGGGGTGCTGGAGGTGTAGGTGTGGGAATAGGCGGGGTGCTGGAGGGGCACGTGTGGGAATAGGCGGGGTGCTGGAGGTGTATGTGTGGGAATAGGCGGGGTGCTGGAGGGGTACGTGTGGGAATAGGCGGGGTGCTGGAGGTGTAGGTGTGGGGAATAGGCGGGGTGCTGGAGGTGCACGTGTGGGAATAGGTGGGGTGCTGGAGGGGCACGTGTGGGAATAGGCGGGGTGCTGGAGGTGTAGGTGTGGGAATAGGCGGGGTGCTGGAGGTGCAGGTGTGGGAATAGGCGGGGTGCTGGAGGTGTAGGTGTGGGAATAGGCGGGGTGCTGGAGGTGTAGGTGTGGGGATAGGCGGGGTGCTGGAGGGGCACGTGTGGGAATAGGCGGGGTGCTGGAGGTGTATGTGTGGGAATAGGCGGGGTGCTGGAGGGGTACGTGTGGGAATAGGCGGGGTGCTGGAGGGGCACGTGTGGGAATAGGCGGGGTGCTGGAGGTGCACGTGTGGGAATAGGCGGGGTTCTGGAGGTGTAGGTGTGGGAATAGGCGGGGTGCTGGAGGTGTAGGTGTGGGAATAGGCGGGGTGCTGGAGGTGTAGGTGTGGGGATAGGCGGGGTGCTGGAGGTGTAGGTGTGGGAATAGGTGGGGTGCTGGAGGTGTACGTGTGGGAATAGGCGGGGTGCTGGAGGTGCACGTGTGGGAATAGGCGGGGTGTTGGAGGTGTAGGTGTGGGGAATAGGCGGGGTGCTGGAGGGGCACGTGTGGGAATAGGCGGGGTGCTGGAGGTGTATGTGTGGGAATAGGCGGGGTGCTGGAGGTGTATGTGTGGGAATAGGCGGGGTGCTGGAGGTGCACGTGTGGGAATAGGCGGGGTGCTGGAGGTGTACGTGTGGGAATAGGCGGGGTGCTGGAGGTGTAGGTGTGAGAATAGGCGGGGTGCTGGAGGTGTAGGTGTGTGAATAGGCGGGGTGCTGGAGGTGTATGTGTGGGAATAGGCGGGGTGCTGGAGGTGCACGTGTGGGGAATAGGCGGGGTGCTGGAGGTGTAGGTGTGGGAATAGGCGGGGTGCTGGAGGTGTAGGTGTGGGAATAGGCGGGGTGCTGGAGGTGCACGTGTGGGAATAGGCGGGGTGCTGGAGGTGCACGTGTGGGAATAGGCGGTGTGCTGGAGGTGTAGGTGTGGGAATAGGCGGGGTGCTGGAGGTGTAGGTGTGGGAATAGGCGGGGTGCTGGAGGTGTAGGTGTGGGAATAGGCGGGGTGCTGGAGGTGTAGGTGTGGGAATAGGCGGGGTGCTGGAGGGGTACGTGTGGGAATAGGCGGGGTGCTGGAGGGGCACGTGTGGGAATAGGCGGGGTGCTGGAGGGGCACGTGTGGGAATAGGCGGGGTTCTGGAGGTGTAGGTGTGGGAATAGGCGGGGTGCTGGACGTGTAGATGTGGGGAATAGGCGGGGTGCTGGAGGTGCACGTGTGGGAATAGGTGGGGTGCTGGAGGTGTATGTGTGGGAATAGGCGGGGTGCTGGAGGTGTAGGTGTGGGAATGAGCGGGGTGCTGGAGGTGTAGGTGTGGAAATAGGCGGGGTGCTGGAGGTGTAGGTGTGGGAATAGGCGGGGTGCTGGAGGTGCAGGTGTGGGAATAGGCGGGGTGCTGGAGGTGTAGGTGTGGGAATAGGCGGGGAGCTGGAGGTGTAGGTGTGGGGATAGGCGGGGTGCTGGAGGGGCACGTGTGGGAATAGGCGATGTGCTGGAGGTGCACGTGTGGGAATAGGCGGGGTGCTGGAGGTGCAGGTGTGGGAATAGGCGGGGTGCTGGAGGTGTACGTGTGGGAATAGGCGATGTGCTGGAGGTGCACGTGTGGGAATAGGCGGGGTGCTGGAGGTGTAGGTGTGGGAATAGGCGGGGTGCTGGAGGGGCACGTGTGGGAATAGGCGGGGTGCTGGAGGTGCACGTGTGGGAATAGGCGGGGTGCTGGAGGTGCACGTGTGGGAATAGGCGGGGTGCTGGAGGTGTATGTGTGGGAATAGGCGGGGTGCTGGAGGGGTACGTGTGGGAATAGGCGGGGTGCTGGAGGTGTAGGTGTGGGGAATAGGCGGGGTGCTGGAGGTGCACGTGTGGGAATAGGTGGGGTGCTGGAGGGGCACGTGTGGGAATAGGCGGGGTGCTGGAGGTGTAGGTGTGGGAATAGGCGGGGTGCTGGAGGTGCAGGTGTGGGAATAGGCGGGGTGCTGGAGGTGTAGGTGTGGGAATAGGCGGGGTGCTGGAGGTGTAGGTGTGGGGATAGGCGGGGTGCTGGAGGGGCACGTGTGGGAATAGGCGGGGTGCTGGAGGTGTATGTGTGGGAATAGGCGGGGTGCTGGAGGGGTACGTGTGGGAATAGGCGGGGTGCTGGAGGGGCACGTGTGGGAATAGGCGGGGTGCTGGAGGTGCACGTGTGGGAATAGGCGGGGTTCTGGAGGTGTAGGTGTGGGAATAGGCGGGGTGCTGGAGGTGTAGGTGTGGGAATAGGCGGGGTGCTGGAGGTGTAGGTGTGGGGATAGGCGGGGTGCTGGAGGTGTAGGTGTGGGAATAGGCGGGGTGCTGGAGGTGTACGTGTGGGAATAGGCGGGGTGCTGGAGGTGCACGTGTGGGAATAGGCGGGGTGTTGGAGGTGTAGGTGTGGGGAATAGGCGGGGTGCTGGAGGGGCACGTGTGGGAATAGGCGGGGTGCTGGAGGTGTATGTGTGGGAATAGGCGGGGTGCTGGAGGTGTATGTGTGGGAATAGGCGGGGTGCTGGAGGTGCACGTGTGGGAATAGGCGGGGTGCTGGAGGTGTACGTGTGGGAATAGGCGGGGTGCTGGAGGTGTAGGTGTGAGAATAGGCGGGGTGCTGGAGGTGTAGGTGTGTGAATAGGCGGGGTGCTGGAGGTGTATGTGTGGGAATAGGCGGGGTGCTGGAGGTGCACGTGTGGGGAATAGGCGGGGTGCTGGAGGTGTAGGTGTGGGAATAGGCGGGGTGCTGGAGGTGTAGGTGTGGGAATAGGCGGGGTGCTGGAGGTGCACGTGTGGGAATAGGCGGGGTGCTGGAGGTGCACGTGTGGGAATAGGCGGGGTGCTGGAGGTGTAGGTGTGGGAATAGGCGGGGTGCTGGAGGTGTAGGTGTGGGAATAGGCGGGGTGCTGGAGGTGTAGGTGTGGGAATAGGCGGGGTGCTGGAGGTGTAGGTGTGGGAATAGGCGGGGTGCTGGAGGGGTACGTGTGGGAATAGGCGGGGTGCTGGAGGGGCACGTGTGGGAATAGGCGGGGTGCTGGAGGGGCACGTGTGGGAATAGGCGGGGTTCTGGAGGTGTAGGTGTGGGAATAGGCGGGGTGCTGGACGTGTAGATGTGGGGAATAGGCGGGGTGCTGGAGGTGCACGTGTGGGAATAGGTGGGGTGCTGGAGGTGTATGTGTGGGAATAGGCGGGGTGCTGGAGGTGTAGGTGTGGGAATAGGCGGGGTGCTGGAGGTGTAGGTGTGGAAATAGGCGGGGTGCTGGAGGTGTACGTGTGGGAATAGGCGGGGTGCTGGAGGTGTACGTGTGGGAATAGGCGGGGTGCTGGAGGTGTAGGTGTGGGAATAGGCGGGGTGCTGGAGGTGTAGGTGTGGGAATAGGCGGGGTGCTGGAGGTGCAGGTGTGGGAATAGGCGGGGTGCTGGAGGTGTAGGTGTGGGAATAGGCGGGGTGCTGGAGGTGCACGTGTGGGAATAGGCGGGGTGCTGGAGGTGTAGGTGTGGGAATAGGCGGGGTGCTGGAGGTGTAGGTGTGGGGATAGGCGGGGTGCTGGAGGGGCACGTGTGGGAATAGGCGGGGTGCTGGAGGTGTATGTGTGGGAATAAGCGGGGTGCTGGAGGGGTACGTGTGGGAATAGGCGGGGTGCTGGAGGGGCACGTGTGGGAATAGGCGGGGTGCTGGAGGTGCACGTGTGGGAATAGGCGGGGTGCTGGAGGTGCACGTGTGGGAATAGGCGGGGTGTTGGAGGTGTAGGTGTGGGGAATAGGCGGGGTGCTGGAGGTGTACGTGTGGGGATAGGCGGGGTGCTGGAGGTGTAGGTGTGGGAATAGGCGGGGTGCTGGAGGTGTATGTGTGGGAATAGGCGGGGTGCTGGAGGTGTATGTGTGGGAATAGGCGGGGTGCTGGAGGTGTATGTGTGGGGAATAGGCGGGGTGCTGGAGGTGCACGTGTGGGGAATAGGCGGGGTGCTGGAGGTGTAGGTGTGGGAATAGGCGAGGTGCTGGAGGTGTACGTGTGGGAGTAGGCGGGGTACGTGTGGGAATAGGCGGGGTGCTGGAGGTGTACGTGTGGGAATAGGCGGGGTGCTGGAGGTGTAGGTGTGGGAATAGGCGGGGTGCTGGAGGTGTGGGAATAGGCGGGGGGCTGGAGGGGCACGTGTGGGAATAGGCGGGGTGCTGGAGGGGCACGTGTGGGAATAGGCGGGGTGCTGGAGGTGTACGTGTGGGAATAGGCGGGGTGCTGGAGGTGTGGGAATAGGCGGGGGGCTGGAGGGGTACGTGTGGGAATAGGCGGGGTGCTGGAGGGGCACGTGTGGGAATAGGCGGGGTGCTGGAGGTGCACGTGTGGGAATAGGCGGGGTGCTGGAGGTGTAGGTGTGGGAATAGGCGGGGTGCTGGAGGTGTATGTGTGGGAATAGGCGGGGTGCTGGAGGTGCACGTGTGGGAATAGGCGGGGTGCTGGAGGTGCACGTGTGGGGATAGGCGGGTGCTGGAGGTGTAGGTGTGGGAATAGGCGGGGTGCTGGAGGTGTAGGTGTGGGAATAGGCGGGGTGCTGGAGGTGTAGGTGTGGGGATAGGCGGGGTGCTGGAGGTGTAGGTGTGGGAATAGGCGGGGTGCTGGAGGTGCACGTGTGGGAATAGGCGGGGTGCTGGAGGTGTACGTGTGGGAATAGGCGATGTGCTGGAGGTGCACGTGTGGGAATAGGCGGGGTGCTGGAGGTGTAGGTGTGGGAATAGGCGGGGTGCTGGAGGGGCACGTGTGGGAATAGGCGGGGTGCTGGAGGTGCACGTGTGGGAATAGGCGGGGTGCTGGAGGTGCACGTGTGGGAATAGGCGGGGTGCTGGAGGGGCACGTGTGGGAATAGGCGGGTGCTGGAGGTGCACGTGTGGGAATAGGCGGGGTACTGGAGGTGCACGTGTGGGGATAGGCGGGGTGCTGGAGGTGTACGTGTGGGAATAGGCGGGGTGCTGGAGGTGTAGGTGTGGGAATAGGCGGGGTGCTGGAGGTGTAGGTGTGGGAATAGGCGGGGTGCTGGAGGTGCACGTGTGGGAATAGGCGGGGTGCTGGAGGTGTAGGTGTGGGAATAGGCGGGTGCTGGAGGTGTAGGTGTGGGAATAGGCTGGGTGCTGGAGGTGTAGGTGTGGGAATAGGCGGGGTGCTGGAGGTGTAGGTGTGGGAATAGGCGGGGTGCTGGAGGGGCACGTGTGGGAATAGGCGGGGTGCTGGAGGTGCACGTGTGGGGAATAGGCGGGGTGCTGGAGGTGTAGGTGTGGGAATAGGCGGGGTGCTGGAGGTGTAGGTGTGGGAATAGGCGGGGTGCTGGAGGTGCACATGTGGGGATAGGCGGGGTGCTGGAGGTGCACGTGTGGGAATAGGCGGGGTGCTGGAGGTGCACGTGTGGTAATAGGCGGAGTGCTGGAGGTGTAGGTGTGAGAATAGGCGGGGTGCTGGAGGGGCACGTGTGGGAATAGGCGGGGTGCTGGAGGTGCACGTGTGGGAATAGGCGGGGTGCTGGAGGTGTATGTGTGGGAATAGGCGGGGTGCTGGAGGTGCACGTGTGGGAATAGGCGGGGTGCTGGAGGTGCACATGTGGGAATAGGCGGGGTGCTGGAGGTGTAGGTGTGGGAATAGGCGGGTGCTGGAGGTGTAGGTGTGGGGAATAGGCGGGGTGCTGGAGGTGCACATGTGGGAATAGGCGGGGTGCTGGAGGTGCACGTGTGGGAATAGGCGGGGTGCTGGAGGTGCACATGTGGGAATAGGCGGGGTGCTGGAGGTGCACGTGTGGGAATAGGCGGGGTGCTGGAGGTGTAGGTGTGGGGATAGGCGGGGTGCTGGAGGTGCACGTGTGGGGAATAGGCGGGGTGCTGGAGGTGTAGGTGTGGGGATAGGCGGGGTGCTGGAGGTGTAGGTGTGGGAATAGGCGGGGTGCTGGAGGGGCATGTGTGGGAATAGGCGGGGTGCTGGAGGTGTAGGTGTGGGAATAGGCGGGGTGCTGGAGGGGCACGTGTGGGAATAGGCGGGGTGCTGGAGGTGTAGGTGTGGGAATAGGCGGGGTGCTGGAGGGGTACGTGTGGGAATAGGCGGGGTGCTGGAGGTGTATGTGTGAGAATAGGCGGGGTGCTGGAGGTGCAGGTGTGGGAATAGGCGGGGTGCTGGAGGGGCAGGTGTGAGAATAGGCGGGGTGCTGGAGGTGTAGGTGTGGGAATAGGCGGGGTGCTGGAGGTGTATGTGTGGGAATAGGCGGGGTGCTGGAGGTGTAGGTGTGGGAATAGGCGGGGTGCTGGAGGTGTATGTGTGAGAATAGGCGGGGTGCTGGAGGTGTAGGTGTGGGAATAGGCGGGGTGCTGGAGGTGTAGGTGTGGGAATAGGCGAGGTGCTGGAGGTGTAGGTGTGGGAATAGGCGAGGTGCTGGAGGTGTAGGTGTGGGAATAGGCGGGGTGCTGGAGGTGTAGGTGTGGTAATAGGCGGGGTGCTGGAGGTGCACGT
The DNA here is from genome assembly GCF_048569485.1 of Anomaloglossus baeobatrachus. Lineage (NCBI taxonomy): Eukaryota > Metazoa > Chordata > Amphibia > Anura > Aromobatidae > Anomaloglossus > Anomaloglossus baeobatrachus. The sequence goes on from NW_027445250.1 coordinate 414,761, forward strand.
GTGGGAATAGGCGGGGTGCTGGAGGTGCACGTGTGGTAATAGGCCGGGTGCTGGAGGTGCACGTGTGGGAATAGGCGGGGTGCTGGAGGTGTAGGTGTGAGAATAGGCGGGGTGCTGGAGGGGCACGTGTGGGAATAGGCGGGGTGCTGGAGGTGCACGTGTGGGAATAGGCGGGGTGCTGGAGGTGTATGTGTGGGAATAGGCGGGGTGCTGGAGGTGCACGTGTGGGAATAGGCGGGGTGCTGGAGGTGTAGGTGTGGGAATAGGCGGGGTGCTGGAGGTGTAGGTGTGGGAATAGGCGGGGTGCTGGAGGTGTACGTGTGGGAATAGGCGGGGTGCTGGAGGTGCACGTGTGGGAATAGGCGGGGTGCTGGAGGTGTATGTGTGGGAATAGGCGGGGTGCTGGAGGTGCACGTGTGGGAATAGGCGGGGTGCTGGAGGTGCACGTGTGGGAATAGGCGGGGTGCTGGAGGTGTAGGTGTGGGAATAGGCGGGGTGCTGGAGGTGTAGGTGTGGGAATAGGCGGGGTGCTGGAGGTGTAGGTGTGGGAATAGGCGGGGTGCTGGAGGTGTAGGTGTGGGAATAGGCGGGGTGCTGGAGGTGTAGGTGTGGGAATAGGCGGGGTGCTGGAGGTGTAGGTGTGGGAATAGGCGGGGTGCTGGAGGTGTAGGTGTGGGAATAGGCGGGGTGCTGGAGGTGTAGGTGTGGGAATAGGCGGGGTGCTGGAGGTGTAGGTGTGGGAATAGGCGGGGTGCTGGAGGTGCACGTGTGGGAATAGGCGGGGTGCTGGAGGTGTACATGTGGGAATAGGCGGGGTGCTGGAGGTGTAGGTGTGGGAATAGGCGGGGTGCTGGAGGTGTAGGTGTGGGAATAGGCGGGGTGCTGGAGGTGTAGGTGTGGGAATAGGCGGGGTGCTGGAGGTGTAGGTGTGGGAATAGGCGGGGTGCTGGAGGTGTATTTGTGGGAATAGGCGGGGTGCTGGAGGTGTAGGTGTGGGAATAGGCGGGGTGCTGGAGGTGCACGTGTGGGAATAGGCGGGGTGCTGGAGGTGTAGGTGTGGGAATAGGCGGGGTGCTGGAGGTGTATGTGTGGGAATAGGCGGGGTGCTGGAGGTGCACGTGTGGGAATAGGCGGGGTGCTGGAGGTGTAGGTGTGGGGATAGGCGGGGTGCTGGAGGTGCACGTGTGGGGAATAGGCGGGGTGCTGGAGGTGTAGGTGTGGGAATAGGCGAGGTGCTGGAGGTGTACGTGTGGGAGTAGGCGGGGTACGTGTGGGAATAGGCGGGGTGCTGGAGGTGTACGTGTGGGAATAGGCGGGGTGCTGGAGGTGTAGGTGTGGGAATAGGCGGGGTGCTGGAGGTGTGGGAATAGGCGGGGGGCTGGAGGGGCACGTGTGGGAATAGGCGGGGTGCTGGAGGGGCACGTGTGGGAATAGGCGGGGTGCTGGAGGTGTACGTGTGGGAATAGGCGGGGTGCTGGAGGTGTGGGAATAGGCGGGGGGCTGGAGGGGTACGTGTGGGAATAGGCGGGGTGCTGGAGGGGCACGTGTGGGAATAGGCGGGGTGCTGGAGGTGCACGTGTGGGAATAGGCGGGGTGCTGGAGGTGTAGGTGTGGGAATAGGCGGGGTGCTGGAGGTGTATGTGTGGGAATAGGCGGGGTGCTGGAGGTGCACGTGTGGGAATAGGCGGGGTGCTGGAGGTGCACGTGTGGGGATAGGCGGGTGCTGGAGGTGTAGGTGTGGGAATAGGCGGGGTGCTGGAGGTGTAGGTGTGGGAATAGGCGGGGTGCTGGAGGTGTAGGTGTGGGGATAGGCGGGGTGCTGGAGGTGTAGGTGTGGGAATAGGCGGGGTGCTGGAGGTGCACGTGTGGGAATAGGCGGGGTGCTGGAGGTGTACGTGTGGGAATAGGCGATGTGCTGGAGGTGCACGTGTGGGAATAGGCGGGGTGCTGGAGGTGTAGGTGTGGGAATAGGCGGGGTGCTGGAGGGGCACGTGTGGGAATAGGCGGGGTGCTGGAGGTGCACGTGTGGGAATAGGCGGGGTGCTGGAGGTGCACGTGTGGGAATAGGCGGGGTGCTGGAGGGGCACGTGTGGGAATAGGCGGGTGCTGGAGGTGCACGTGTGGGAATAGGCGGGGTACTGGAGGTGCACGTGTGGGGATAGGCGGGGTGCTGGAGGTGTACGTGTGGGAATAGGCGGGGTGCTGGAGGTGTAGGTGTGGGAATAGGCGGGGTGCTGGAGGTGTAGGTGTGGGAATAGGCGGGGTGCTGGAGGTGCACGTGTGGGAATAGGCGGGGTGCTGGAGGTGTAGGTGTGGGAATAGGCGGGTGCTGGAGGTGTAGGTGTGGGAATAGGCTGGGTGCTGGAGGTGTAGGTGTGGGAATAGGCGGGGTGCTGGAGGTGTAGGTGTGGGAATAGGCGGGGTGCTGGAGGTGCACGTGTGGGAATAGGCGGGGTGCTGGAGGTGCACGTGTGGGAATAGGCGGGGTGCTGGAGGGGCACGTGTGGGAATAGGCGGGGTGCTGGAGGTGCACGTGTGGGGAATAGGCGGGGTGCTGGAGGTGTAGGTGTGGGAATAGGCGGGGTGCTGGAGGTGTAGGTGTGGGAATAGGCGGGGTGCTGGAGGTGCACATGTGGGGATAGGCGGGGTGCTGGAGGTGCACATGTGGGAATAGGCGGGGTGCTGGAGGTGTAGGTGTGGGAATAGGCGGGGTGCTGGAGGTGCACGTGTGGGAATAGGCGGGGTGCTGGAGGTGCACGTGTGGTAATAGGCGGAGTGCTGGAGGTGTAGGTGTGAGAATAGGCGGGGTGCTGGAGGGGCACGTGTGGGAATAGGCGGGGTGCTGGAGGTGCACGTGTGGGAATAGGCGGGGTGCTGGAGGTGTATGTGTGGGAATAGGCGGGGTGCTGGAGGTGCACGTGTGGGAATAGGCGGGGTGCTGGAGGTGCACATGTGGGAATAGGCGGGGTGCTGGAGGTGTAGGTGTGGGAATAGGCGGGTGCTGGAGGGGTAGGTGTGGGAATAGGCGGGGTGCTGGAGGTGCACGTGTGGGAATAGGCGGGGTGCTGGAGGTGCACATGTGGGAATAGGCGGGGTGCTGGAGGTGTAGGTGTGGGAATAGGCGGGTGCTGGAGGTGTAGGTGTGGGAATAGGCGGAGTGCTGGAGGTGCACGTGTGGGAATAGGCGGGGTGCTGGAGGTGCACGTGTGGGAATAGGCGGGGTGCTGGAGGTGTACGTGTGGGAATAGGCGGGGTGCTGGAGGTGCACATGTGGGAATAGGCGGGGTGCTGGAGGTGCACGTGTGGGAATAGGCGGGGTGCTGGAGGTGCACATGTGGGAATAGGCGGGGTGCTGGAGGTGCACGTGTGGGAATAGGCGGGGTGCTGGAGGTGTAGGTGTGGGGATAGGCGGGGTGCTGGAGGTGCACGTGTGGGGAATAGGCGGGGTGCTGGAGGTGTAGGTGTGGGGATAGGCGGGGTGCTGGAGGTGTAGGTGTGGGAATAGGCGGGGTGCTGGAGGGGCATGTGTGGGAATAGGCGGGGTGCTGGAGGTGTAGGTGTGGGAATAGGCGGGGTGCTGGAGGGGCACGTGTGGGAATAGGCGGGGTGCTGGAGGTGTAGGTGTGGGAATAGGCGGGGTGCTGGAGGGGTACGTGTGGGAATAGGCGGGGTGCTGGAGGTGTATGTGTGAGAATAGGCGGGGTGCTGGAGGTGCAGGTGTGGGAATAGGCGGGGTGCTGGAGGGGCAGGTGTGAGAATAGGCGGGGTGCTGGAGGTGTAGGTGTGGGAATAGGCGGGGTGCTGGAGGTGTATGTGTGGGAATAGGCGGGGTGCTGGAGGTGTAGGTGTGGGAATAGGCGGGGTGCTGGAGGTGTATGTGTGAGAATAGGCGGGGTGCTGGAGGTGTAGGTGTGGGAATAGGCGAGGTGCTGGAGGTGTAGGTGTGGGAATAGGCGAGGTGCTGGAGGTGTAGGTGTGGGAATAGGCGGGGTGCTGGAGGTGTAGGTGTGGTAATAGGCGGGGTGCTGGAGGTGCACGTGTGGGAATAGGCGGGGTGCTGGAGGTGCACGTGTGGTAATAGGCCGGGTGCTGGAGGTGCACGTGTGGGAATAGGCGGGGTGCTGGAGGTGTAGGTGTGAGAATAGGCGGGGTGCTGGAGGGGCACGTGTGGGAATAGGCGGGGTGCTGGAGGTGCACGTGTGGGAATAGGCGGGGTGCTGGAGGTGTATGTGTGGGAATAGGCGGGGTGCTGGAGGTGCACGTGTGGGAATAGGCGGGGTGCTGGAGGTGTAGGTGTGGGAATAGGCGGGGTGCTGGAGGTGTAGGTGTGGGAATAGGCGGGGTGCTGGAGGTGTACGTGTGGGAATAGGCGGGGTGCTGGAGGTGCACGTGTGGGAATAGGCGGGGTGCTGGAGGTGTATGTGTGGGAATAGGCGGGGTGCTGGAGGTGCACGTGTGGGAATAGGCGGGGTGCTGGAGGTGCACGTGTGGGAATAGGCGGGGTGCTGGAGGTGTAGGTGTGGGAATAGGCGGGGTGCTGGAGGTGTAGGTGTGGGAATAGGCGGGGTGCTGGAGGTGTAGGTGTGGGAATAGGCGGGGTGCTGGAGGTGTAGGTGTGGGAATAGGCGGGGTGCTGGAGGTGTAGGTGTGGGAATAGGCGGGGTGCTGGAGGTGTAGGTGTGGGAATAGGCGGGGTGCTGGAGGTGTAGGTGTGGGAATAGGCGGGGTGCTGGAGGTGTAGGTGTGGGAATAGGCGGGGTGCTGGAGGTGTAGGTGTGGGAATAGGCGGGGTGCTGGAGGTGCACGTGTGGGAATAGGCGGGGTGCTGGAGGTGTACATGTGGGAATAGGCGGGGTGCTGGAGGTGTAGGTGTGGGAATAGGCGGGGTGCTGGAGGTGTAGGTGTGGGAATAGGCGGGGTGCTGGAGGTGTAGGTGTGGGAATAGGCGGGGTGCTGGAGGTGTAGGTGTGGGAATAGGCGGGGTGCTGGAGGTGTAGGTGTGGGGATAGGCGGGGTGCTGGAGGTGTATTTGTGGGAATAGGCGGGGTGCTGGAGGTGTAGGTGTGGGAATAGGCGGGGTGCTGGAGGTGCATGTGTGGGAATAGGCGGGGTGCTGGAGGTGTAGGTGTGGGAATAGGCGGGGTGCTGGAGGTGTATGTGTGGGAATAGGCGGGGTGCTGGAGGTGCACGTGTGGGAATAGGCGGGGTGCTGGAGGTGTAGGTGTGGGGATAGGCGGGGTGCTGGAGGGGCACGTGTGGGAATAGGCGGGGTGCTGGAGGTGTAGGTGTGGGAATAGGCGGGGTGCTGGAGGTGCACGTGTGGGAATAGGCGGGGTGCTGGAGGTGTAGGTGTGGGAATAGGCGGGGTGCTGGAGGTGTAGGTGTGGGGATAGGCGGGGTGCTGGAGGTGCACGTGTGGGAATAGGCGGGGTGCTGGAGGTGTACGTGTGGGAATAGGCGGGCTGCTGGAGGTGTAGGTGTGGGAATAGGCGGGGTGCTGGAGGTGTATGTGTGGGAATAGGCGGGGTGCTGGAGGTGCACGTGTGGGAATAGGCGGGGTGCTGGAGGTGTAGGTGTGGGGATAGGCGGGGTGCTGGAGGGGCACGTGTGGGAATAGGCGGGGTGCTGGAGGTGGAGGTGTGGGAATAGGCGGGGTGCTGGAGGGGCACGTGTGGGAATAGGCGGGGTGCTGGAGGTGTAGGTGTGGGGATAGGCGGGGTGCTGGAGGTGTAGGTGTGGGAATAGGCGGGGTGCTGGAGGGGCACGTGTGGGAATAGGCGGGGTGCTGGAGGTGTAGGTGTGGGAATAGGCGGGGTGCTGGAGGCGCACGTGTGGGAATAGGCGGGGTGCTGGAGGGGCACGTGTGGGAATAGGCGGGGTGCTGGAGGTGCACGTGTGGGAATAGGCGGGGTGCTGGAGGGGTACGTGTGGGAATAGGCGGGGTGCTGGAGGTGTATGTGTGAGAATAGGCGGGGTGCTGGAGGGGCACATGTGGGAGTAGGCGGAGTGCTGGAGGTGTACGTGTGGGAATAGGCGGGGTGCTGGAGGTGTAGGTGTGGGAATAGGCGGGTGCTGGAGGTGCACGTGTGGGAATAGGCGGGGTGCTGGAGGTGCACGTGTGGGGAATAGGCGGGGTGCTGGAGGTGCACGTGTGGGAATAGGCGGGGTGCTGGAGGTGTAGGTGTGGGAATAGGCGGGGTGCTGGAGGTGTAGGTGTGGGAATAGGCGGGGTGCTGGAGGTGCACGTGTGGGAATAGGCGGGGTGCTGGAGGTGTATGTGTGAGAATAGGCGGGGTGCTGGAGGTGCACGTGTGGGAATAGGCGGGGTGCTGGAGGTGTAGGTGTGGGAATAGGCGGGGTGCTGGAGGTGTAGGTGTGGGAATAGGCGGGGTGCTGGAGGTGCAGGTGTGGGAATAGGCGGGGTGCTGGAGGTGTACGTGTGGGAATAGGCGGGGTGCTGGAGGTGCACGTGTGGGAATAGGCGGGGTGCTGGAGGTGTAGGTGTGGGAATAGGCGGGGTGCTGGAGGTGTAGGTGTGGGAATAGGCGGGGTGCTGGAGGTGCACGTGTGGGAATAGGCGGGGTGCTGGAGGTGTAGGTGTGGGAATAGGCGGGGTGCTGGAGGTGCACGTGTGGGAATAGGCGGGGTGCTGGAGGTGTAGGTGTGGGAATAGGCGGGGTGCTGGAGGTGCACGTGTGGGAATAGGCGGGGTGCTGGAGGTGTAGGTGTGGGAATAGGCGGGGTGCTGGAGGTGTACGTGTGGGAATAGGCGGGGTGCTGGAGGTGTAGGTGTGGGAATAGGTGGGGTGCTGGAGGTGTAGGTGTGGGAATAGGCGGGGTGCTGGAGGTGTAGGTGTGGGAATAGGCGGGGTGCTGGAGGTGCACGTGTGGGAATAGGCGGGGTACTGGAGGTGCACGTGTGGGAATAGGCGGGGTGCTGGAGGTGCACGTGTGGGAATAGGCGGGGTGCTGGAGGTGTAGGTGTGGGAATAGGCGGGGTGCTGGAGGTGTACGTGTGGGAATAGGCGGGGTGCTGGAGGTGCACGTGTGGGAATAGGCGGGGTGCAGAAGGTGCACGTGTGGGAATAGGCGGGGTGCTGGAGGTGTAGGTGTGGGAATAGGCGGGGTGCTGGAGGTGTATGTGTGGGAATAGGCGGGGTGCTGGAGGGGCACATGTGGGAGTAGGCGGAGTGCTGGAGGTGTACGTGTGGGAATAGGCGGGGTGCTGGAGGTGTAGGTGTGGGAATAGGCGGGTGCTGGAGGGGCACGTGTGGGAATAGGCGGGGTGCTGGAGGTGTAGGTGTGGGAATAGGCGGGGTGCTGGAGGGGTACGTGTGGGAGTAGGCGGGGTACTGGAGGTGCACGTGTGGGGATAGGCGGGGTGCTGGAGGTGTAGGTGTGGGAATAGGCGGGGTGCTGGAGGTGTAGGTGTGGGAATAGGCGGGGTGCTGGAGGGGTACGTGTGGGAATAGGTGGGGTGCTGGAGGGGCACGTGTGGGAATAGGCGGGGTGCTGGAGGTGCAGGTGTGAGAATAGGCGGGGTGCTGGAGGGGCACGTGTGGGTATAGGCGGGGTGCTGGAGGTGCACGTGTGGGGAATAGGTGGGGTGCTGGAGGTGTAGGTGTGGGAATAGGCGGGGTGCTGGAGGTGCACGTGTGGGAATAGGCGGGGTGCTGGAGGTGCACGTGTGGGAATAGGCGGGGTGCTGGAGGTGTAGGTGTGGGAATAGGCGGGGTGCTGGAGGTGTAGGTGTGGGAATAGGCGGGGTGCTGGAGGTGTAGGTGTGGGAATAGGCGGGGTGCTGGAGGTGTAGGTGTGGGAATAGGCGGGGTGCTGGAGGGGCACGTGTGGGAATAGGCGGGGTGCTGGAGGTGTAGGTGTGGGAATAGGCGGGGTGCTGGAGGTGTAGGTGTGGGAATAGGCGGGGTGCTGGAGGTGTAGGTGTGGGAATAGGCGGGGTGCTGGAGGTGCACGTGTGGGAATAGGCGGGGTGCTGGAGGTGTACGTGTGGGAATAGGCGGGGTGCTGGAGGTGTACGTGTGGGAATAGGCGGGGTGCTGGAGGTGTATGTGTGGGAATAGGCGGGGTGCTGGAGGGGCACGTGTGGGAATAGGCGGGGTGCTGGAGGTGTAGGTGTGGGAATAGGCGGGGTGCTGGAGGGGCACGTGTGGGAATAGGCGGGGTGCTGGAGGGGCACGTGTGGGAATAGGCGGGGTTCTGGAGGTGTAGGTGTGGGAATAGGCGGGGTGCTGGAGGTGTAGGTGTGGGGAATAGGCGGGGTGCTGGAGGTGCACGTGTGGGAATAGGTGGGGTGCTGGAGGTGTATGTGTGGGAATAGGCGGGGTGCTGGAGGTGTAGGTGTGGGAATAGGCGGGGTGCTGGAGGGGCACGTGTGGGAATAGGCGGGGTGCTGGAGGTGTAGGTGTGGAAATAGGCAGGGTGCTGGAGGTGTAGGTGTGGGAATAGGCGGGGTGCTGGAGGTGTACGTGTGGGAATAGGCGGGGTGCTGGAGGTGTACGTGTGGGAATAGGCGGGGTGCAGGAGGTGCACGTGTGGGAATAGGCGGGGTGCTGGAGGTGCACGTGTGGGGAATAGGCGGGGTGCTGGAGGTGTAGGTGTGGGAATAGGCGGGGTGCTGGAGGGGCACGTGTGGGAATAGGCGGGGTGCTGGAGGTGCACGTGTGGGAATAGGCGGGGTGCTGGAGGTGTAGGTGTGGGAATAGGCGGGGTGCTGGAGGTGTAGGTGTGGGAATAGGCGGGGTGCTGGAGGTGTAGGTGTGGGAATAGGCGGGGTGCTGGAGGTGTAGGTGTGGGAATAGGCGGGGTGCTGGAGGGGCACGTGTGGGAATAGGCGGGGTGCTGGAGGTGTACGTGTGGGAATAGGCGGGGTGCTGGAGGTGTGGGAATAGGCGGGGTGCTGGAGGGGCACGTGTGGGAATAGGCGGGGTGCTGGAGGTGTAGGTGTGGGAATAGGCGGGGTGCTGGAGGTGTAGGTGTGGGAATAGGCGGGGTGCTGGAGGGGCACGTGTGGGAATAGGCGGGGTGCTGGAGGTGTACGTGTGGGAATAGGCGGGGTGCTGGAGGTGTGGGAATAGGCGGGGTGCTGGAGGGGCACGTGTGGGAATAGGCGGGGTGCTGGAGGTGCACGTGTGGGAATAGGCGGGGTGCTGGAGGTGTACGTGTGGGAATAGGCGGGGTGCTGGAGGTGTATGTGTGGGAATAGGCGGGGTGCTGGAGGTGCACGTGTGGGAATAGGCGGGGTGCTGGAGGTGCACGTGCGGGAATAGGCGGGGTGCTGGAGGGGCACGTGTGGGAATAGGCGGGTTGCTGGAGGTGTACGTGTGGGAATAGGCGGGGTGCTGGAGGTGTGGGAATAGGCGGGGTGCTGGAGGGGCACGTGTGGGAATAGGCGGGGTGCTGGAGGTGCACGTGTGGGAATAGGCGGGGTGCTGGAGGTGTACGTGTGGGAATAGGCGGGGTGCTGGAGGTGTACGTGTGGGAATAGGCGGGGTGCTGGAGGTGTACGTGTGGGAATAGGCGGGGTGCAGGAGGTGCACGTGTGGGAATAGGCGGCGTGCTGGAGGTGTACGTGTGGGGAATAGGCGGGGTGCTGGAGGTGTATGTGTGGGAATAGGCGGGGTGCTGGAGGTGCACGTGTGGGAATAGGCGGGGTGCTGGAGGTGTAGGTGTGGGAATAGGCGGGGTGCTGGAGGTGTAGGTGTGGGAATAGGCGGGGTGCTGGAGGGGCACGTGTGGGAATAGGCGGGGTGCTGGAGGTGTAGGTGTGGGAATAGGCAGGGTGCTGGAGGTGTAGGTGTGGGAATAGGCGGGGTGCTGGAGGTGTATGTGTGGGAATAGGCGGGGTGCTGGAGGTGCACGTGTGGGAATAGGCGGGGTGCTGGAGGTGTAGGTGTGGGAATAGGCAGGGTGCTGGAGGGGCAGGTGTGGGAATAGGCGGGGTGCTGGAGGTGCACGTGTGGGAATAGGCGGGGTGCTGGAGGTGTAGGTGTGGGAATAGGCGGGGTGCTGGAGGTGCACATGTGGGAATAGGCGGGGTGCTGGAGGTGTAGGTGTGGGAATAGGCGGGGTGCTGGAGGTGCACGTGTGGGAATAGGCGGGGTGCTGGAGGGGCACGTGTGGGAATAGGCGGGGTGCTGGAGGTGTAGGTGTGGGAATAGGCGGGGTGCTGGAGGTGTAGGTGTGGGAATAGGCGGGGTGCTGGAGGTGTAGGTGTGGGAATAGGCGGGGTGCTGGAGGGGCACGTGTGGGAATAGGCGGGGTGCTGGAGGTGCACGTGTGGGAATAGGCGGGTGCTGGAGGTGCACGTGTGGGAATAGGCGGGGTGCTGGAGGTGCACGTGTGGGAATAGGCGGGGTGCTGGAGGTGTAGGTGTGGGAATAGGCGGGGTGCTGGAGGTGTAGGTGTGGGAATAGGCGGGGTGCTGGAGGTGCACGTGTGGGAATAGGCGGGGTACGTGTGGGAATAGGCGGGGTGCTGGAGGTGTAGGTGTGGGAATAGGCGGGTGCTGGAGGTGCACGTGTGGGGATAGGCGGGGTACTGGAGGTGCACGTGTGGGGATAGGCGGGGTGCTGGAGGTGCACGTGTGGGAATAGGCGGGGTGCTGGAGGTGTAGGTGTGGGGATAGGCGGGGTGCTGGAGGTGTAGGTGTGGGAATAGGCGGGGTGCTGGAGGGGTACGTGTGGGAATAGGCGGGGTGCTGGAGGTGTAGGTGTGGGAATAGGCGGGGTGCTGGAGGTGTAGGTGTGGGAATAGGCGGGGTGCTGGAGGTGTATGTGTGGGAATAGGCGGGGTGCTGGAGGGGTACGTGTGGGAATAGGCGGGGTGCTGGAGGGGCACGTGTGGGAATAGGCGGGGTGCTCGAGGTGCACGTGTGGGAATAGGCGGGGTGCTGGAGGTGTATGTGTGGGGATAGGCGGGGTACTGGAGGGGCACGTGTGGGAATAGGCGGGGTGCTGGAGGTGCACGTGTGGGAATAGGCGGGGTGCTGGATGTGCACGTGTGGGAATAGGCGGGGTGCTGGAGGTGTAGGTGTGGGAATAGGCGGGGTGCTGGAGGTGTAGGTGTGGAAATAGGCGGGGTGCTGGAGGTGTAGGTGTGGGAATAGGCGGGGTGCTGGAGGTGTAGGTGTGGGAATAGGCGGGGTGCTGGAGGGGCACGTGTGGGAATAGGCGGGGTGCTGGAGGTGTACGTGTGGGAATAGGCGGGGTGCTGGAGGTGTGGGAATAGGCGGGGTGCTGGAGGGGCACGTGTGGGAATAGGCGGGGTGCTGGAGGTGCACGTGTGGGAATAGGCGGGGTGCTGGAGGTGTACGTGTGGGGATAGGCGGGGTGCTGGAGGTGTAGGTGTGGGAATAGGCGGGGTGCTGGAGGTGCACGTGTGGGAATAGGCGGGGTGCTGGAGGGGCACGTGTGGGAATAGGCGGGGTGCTGGAGGTGCACATGTGGGGATAGGCGGGGTGCTGGAGGTCCCCGGGACCAGTGTGTGGGGTGGGGGCTACCACAGCAAATGTGGGGTCCCCAGAGATTTCACAGCGGGGTTCTGTTGCTGCAGGAGGGGAACAGGCAGGTGAGATTGGGGCCGGTCCAGGAGCGGAAGTGCTCCCAGGTAAGATCTCGGTGCATGGTTCCCCCACAACCGGGGTGTCAGGAAGCCAGGTAGGTCTGCCTGAACCGGCGACTTGGTCAGGAACGGAGGAGGAGCAGGCACGACCCACGGTCGCAGCGGCTGTGGCCGCTGTCACCCGCAGTGGGAGTGCTGGAAGCCAAGGGGCCTCCCGGAGGTCCGATAGCTCTTCCCCTTCTGACCAAGTGGCAGCCGAGTCAGGTGGAGGCCAGGACACAGGTCCCGGGGTACTGACCGAAGATGTGACAGTCTCGTCGATTCTGGCCACATCTAGTCAGGGGTTTCAGGCAGCGTTAGAAGCTGACGACAGCCTGAAAGCTCTTAAGGAGCAGGCGGCCCAGCCTCCCTCGGACTCGGACCCGGAGCGAGTGGTCTGGGACCAAGGACGGCTGTACCGGGCCACGGTCCAGCAGGGTTCACCGGAGGCGTGGCCCAGGGACCGACAGTTGGTGGTACCCTATCCGTTCCGGACGGAGTTGTTGCGGATCGCACATGAGATTCCGATGGCCGGACACCTAGGGATCGCTAAGACCAAGGCCAGGTTAAACCAGCATTTCTACTGGCCAAAAATGGGGGCCGATGTGGCTGCCTACTGCCGTTCGTGTGAAACCTGTCAGAGAGTGGGGAAGGCGGGGCCACACCCCAAAGCCCCACTGGTATCTCTGCCCATCATCGATGAGCCTTTCAGGAGGGTGGCTGTGGATCTGGTCGGCCCGCTGGCCATCCCCAGCAGCTCCGGGAAACGCTTCATACTGACGGTAGTGGACTATGCCACCCGGTACCCAGAAGCAGTGGCCTTGTCGTCCATTCGGGCTGACAAGGTGGCCACCGCATTGCTGGAGATTTTCTCCCGAGTGGGTTTTCCCCAGGAAATGCTCACTGACCGGGGGACCCAATTCATGTCCCAGCTGATGGAGGCCCTCTGTAAGCAAGTCCAGGTGCGACATCTGGTGGCCAGCCCGTACCATCCACAGACTAATGGCCTGTGCGAGCGGTTCAATGGCACCTTAAAGCAGATGCTTAAGATGTTGGTCGACTCCCATGGGCGTGACTGGGAGCGGTATCTCCCACACCTGTTATTTGCTTACCGGGAGGTTCCACAGGCCTCAACAGGATTCTCACCGTTTGAGCTCCTGTACGGGCGACGTGTGCGGGGCCCCCTGGCTCTGGTGAAAGAGGCTTGGGAAGGGGATTTGGCCACCCCTGGAGTGTCGGTTATCGAGTATGTCATGCGCTTCCGGGACAAAATGCAGGCCTTGACGCAACTGGTACACGACAATATGGCTCAAGCCCAGGCCGATCAGAAGCGTTGGTACGACCAGAACGCTTGTGAGAGGACCTACCAAGTGGGTCAAAAGGTGTGGGTACTGGTCCCCGTACCACAGGACAAGCTTCAGGCAGCCTGGGAAGGCCCATACCTCGTGTACCAGCAGCTCAACCCTGTGACGTACCTGGTCACCCTGGACCCTGCCCGTGGAAGGCGGAAGCCCTTCCATGTGAACATGATGAAGGCACATCATGAGCGGGAGGCATGTGCGCTCCCCGTGTGCAACCTGCCCGAGGAGGGAGAAGCGGAAACCCTCTTGGATATGCTAGCCCAGGTTAGGGCAGGCGGATCCATTGAGGATGTGGAGGTTGGCCACCAGCTCTTGGAGGACCAACGGTCCCAGCTGTGGGCCACCCTACACCCCTTCCGGGGGTTGTTTACCAACCAGCCCGGAAGGACTGACTTGGCTGTCCATCACGTGGACACTGGGGATCATCCCCCGATCCGGCGTTCAGCATATCGGGTCTCCCTGGAGGTGCAGCAACACATGCGCCAGGAGATTGACGAGATGCTGAAGCTGGGGGTGATCCAGGCATCCAACAGCGCTTGGGCCTCGCCTGTAGTCCTCGTCCCTAAGAAGGACCGAACCACTCGGTTCTGCGTGGACTACAGGGGGCTCAATGCTGTCACGGTCGCCGATGCGTACCCAATGCCACGCATCGATGACCTGCTCGATCAGTTGGCCGGGGCTCAGTACCTGACCATCATGGATCTGAGCCGGGGATATTGGCAGATCCCCCTGACTCGCAAGGCCAGGGAACGCTCTGCCTTTATTACCCCATTTGGACTGTACGAGTCCACGGTGATGCCATTCGGGATGAGGAATGCCCCTGCCACTTTCCAGCGGATGGTCAACACCCTGCTCAAGGGACTTGAAGGGTACGCGGCCGCGTACCTGGATGACATTGCCGTCTTCAGTCCCACCTGGGAGGACCACCTAGAGCATCTAGCACAGGTGCTCAGGCGGATCCACCAGGCAGGTTTGACCATCAAGCCGGGAAAGTGTCAGCTGGCCATGAGCGAGGTCCAGTACCTCGGTCACCGGGTAGGCGGGAGAACACTGAAGCCCGAGCCTGAGAAAGTGGAAGCCATCGCATCCTGGCCCACCCCCAGGACCAAGAAGCAGGTGATGTCCTTCTTAGGGACCGCCGGGTACTATAGGAGGTTTGTTCCACGCTATAGTAGCCTGGCAAAGCCCTTGACGGACCTCACCAAGAAGAAGCTGCCCTCTGCAGTCGATTGGACAATGGACTGCGAGACAGCCTTCCAGGCCCTAAAGGACGCCCTGTCCAGCCCGCCCGTGCTACAGGCAGCCGACTTCACGCGGCCGTTTGTAGTACAGACCGACGCCAGTGACTTCGGCCTCGGTGCGGTGCTCAGCCAGGTGGACTCTGCGAGCCAAGAGCACCCAGTCTTGTACCTGAGCAGGAAGCTGTTACCAAGGGAAGTGGCCTATTCCACGATGGAGAAGGAGTGCCTGGCCATAGTGTGGGCCCTGCAGCGTCTGCAACCCTATCTATACGGGCGCCACTTCATCGTGGAGACGGACCACAATCCCCTCAGCTGGTTGCACACCGTCTCTGGGACGAATGGGCGATTGTTGCGATGGAGCCTTGCGCTCCAGCAATACAACTTCACCATTCGCCACAAAAGGGGCCGTGACCACGGTAACGCAGACGGGCTGTCCCGACAAGGAGAGGTCGCGGACGGGCGCACGGGGGAACACCGGAGTGTGCTGCCCCCTAGCGCCCTCAAAAGGGGGGAGGTGTGAGGCAAATCCCGGGATATGAAGATGAATTATGACTTCCAGTCATAATCGCTCATCACTCCCTGGCAGTGCCCCCCTCCCTTCTTGTCCTCAATGTCCAGCATCTGTGAAGGTGTTACACCTCCATGGCCATCTCCTGTGATATGGAGATGAGATGATGTGGGAACAATGGACACAGGAGGACTCCCTGCCGTGACCCTGTGGTAGGAGCTGCTATCTAATTAGCAAGCTTGGAAGTATCCAGACAGAACGACTCCAGTAAAAAATGGTTCATATCTCGCAAGCCATATTTCCGATAAATATGGCAACCATAAAAATGGTGTCTCCGCATGCGGACGATGCTGGCACACCCTTTTTATGGGAGCGGGAGCTTGGGAAATACCCCAGGCGTGATATCAGCCAATGGGGAACTAGTAGACAAGTCATGAGTCCTCTCATTCTGTAGCTAAATTCATAACTGTCACAATGAGAGCATTGGCGTCCGCCTACGACGCTCCCAGGCCAAGTTATGGCCATATTCCAT
This sequence comes from Anomaloglossus baeobatrachus, assembly GCF_048569485.1. Taxonomy (NCBI): domain Eukaryota; kingdom Metazoa; phylum Chordata; class Amphibia; order Anura; family Aromobatidae; genus Anomaloglossus; species Anomaloglossus baeobatrachus. The sequence continues at coordinate 430,022 of NW_027445250.1, forward strand.
GTTGTGGATTTTGTCCATAACTCCAGCCAGGGGTGGAGCAGTGCTCCCTCTGAGGTCACGAAGGTAGGAGGGGACCGGGATTTGCCCAGGTTGATAACCCTACTTCGGCCATTTTCCAGTGTTCTTTCGCTGGGGGTCACGTGTAGGAAACATCTGTGGGAGTTCCTGGAAACCTGGTCTACAGCGCCCCCCTGTGGCCAGACGCACAAGGTAACTGCTGGAACTGTGTATGCCTGTTTGTAAACCATGCTTTATCTGTAACTGTACTCTGACATATGTATATTCTGTAGATTCCCTATTGTATATATTGTAGTTTCTAGTGTGCTTTAGGCTGATTAAATTATATAATTAATCTTGGGCTGTTCTGTTATCTCGATCTTGGATCCCACGTCTGTGTGTTCGGCTAATAGTTACCGTGAAGCGGTTGGTGGCAGCGAGTTGTGCCAAGGATTATTGTGGGGAGGCCAGTGACATTCGGGGAGATTTTATATATTCCGCCCGCGGAGGTCGGGGGAATATATACCCTACTCTCACCGGGGACCCTTCAATAATCGGCATAAGTAGTATAGCGGCTGTCACAAACCACCGGGGGGGTCACTCAGAAATCCCCCGCGCTGGCTTCCAGTACGTCACAATCGGGGGGTAACAAGTGGGGGTCACCCCTCCTTTATACCTCCCGACCGACAGACAGAGCACGTGACGCGCTCTCTAGCGCCCCTCTTATAGTCAGGCCAATTATGGAATTGCCCGACCATAAGCAAGGAGGCCGCTATACTACTTATGCCGATTATTGAAGGGTCCCCGGTGAGAGTAAGGTATATATTCCCCCGACCTCCGCGGGCGGAATATATAAAATCTCCCCGAATCTCACTGGCCTCCCCACAATAATCCTTGGCACAATTCGCTGCCACCAACCGATTTACGGTAACTATTAGCCGAACACACAGACGTGGGATTCAAGATCGAGATAACAGAACAGCCCAAGATTAATTATATAATTTAATCAGCCTAAAGCACACTAGAAACTACAATATATACAATAGGGAATCTACAGAATATACATATGTCAGAGTACAGTTACAATCAAAGCATGGGTTACAAACAGGCATACACAGTTCCAGCAGTTACCTTGTTGCGTCTGGCCACAGGGGGGCGCTGTACCCAGGTTTCTAGGATCCTTCCCACAGATGTTTCCTACACGTGCCCCCAGCGAAAAGAACACTGGAAAATGGCCGAAGTAGGGTTATCAACCTGGACAAATCCAGGTCCCCTCCTACCTTCGTGACCTCAGAGGGAGCACTGCTCCACCCCTGGCTTGAGTTATGGACAATCCACAACATGGAATATGGGCCATAACTTTGCCTGGGAGCGTCGTAGGCGGACGCCAATGCTCTCATTGTGACAGTTATGAATTTAGCTACAGAACGAGGGGACTCATGACCTGCCTGCCAGTTCCCCATTGGCTGATATCACGCCTGGGGCATTTCCCAATGTCCTGCTCCCATAAAAAGGGTGTGCCGGCATCGTCCGCATGCGGAGACACCATTTTTATGGTTGTCGTATTTATCGGAAATATGGCTTGCGAGATATGAACCATTTTTTACTGGAGTCGTTCTGTCTAGCTAGTTCCATAGCCTTGCTAATGAGATACAACTCTTGTTACAGGGTGACGGCAGGGAGTCATCCTGTGTCCATTGTTCCCACACCACCTCATCTCCATATCACAGGACATGGCCATGGAGGTGTAAGTGGAACACTGAGAACAAGAAGGGAGGGGGCACTGCCAGGGAGTGATGAGGGATTATGACTGGAGTCATAATTCATCTTCATATCCCGGGATTTGCCTCACACCTCCCCCCTTTTGAGGGCGCTAGGGGGCAGCACACTCCGGTGTTCCCCCGTGCGCCCGTCCGCGACCTCTCCTTGTCGGGACAGCCCGTCTGCGTTACCGTGGTCACGGCCCCTTTTGTGGCGAATGGTGAAGTTGTATTGCTGGAGCGCAAGGCTCCATCGCAACAATCGCCCATTCGTCCCAGAGACGGTGTGCAACCAGCTGAGGGGATTGTGGTCCGTCTCCACGATGAAGTGGCGCCCGTATAGATAGGGTTGCAGACGCTGCAGGGCCCACACTATGGCCAGGCACTCCTTCTCCATCGTGGAATAGGCAACTTCCCTTGGTAACAGCTTCCTGCTCAGGTACAAGACTGGGTGCTCTTGGCTCGCAGAGTCCACCTGGCTGAGCACCGCACCGAGGCCGAAGTCACTGGCGTCGGTCTGTACTACAAACGGCCGCGTGAAGTCGGCTGCCTGTAGCACGGGCGGGCTGGACAGGGCGTCCTTTAGGGCCCGGAAGGCTGTCTCGCAGTCCATTGTCCAATCGACTGCAGAGGGCAGCTTCTTCTTGGTGAGGTCCGTCAAGGGCTTTGCCAGGCTACTATAGCATGGAACAAACCTCCTATAGTACCCAGCGGTCCCCAAGAAGGACATCACCTGCTTCTTGGTCCTGGGGGTGGGCCAGGATGCGATGGCCTCCACTTTCTCAGGCTCGGGCTTCAGTGTTCCCCCGCCTACCCGGTGACCGAGGTACTGGACCTCGCTCATGGCCAGCTGACACTTGCCCGGCTTGATGGTCAAACCTGCCCGGTGGACCCGCCTGAGCACCTGTGCTAGATGCTCTAGGTGATCTTCCCAGGTGGGACTGAAGACGGCAATGTCATCCAGGTACGCGGCCGCGTACCCTTCAAGTCCCTTGAGCAGGGTGTTGACCATCCGCTGGAAAGTGGCAGGGGCATTCCTCATCCCGAATGGCATCACCGTGGACTCGTACAGTCCAAATGGGGTAATAAAGGCAGAGCGTTCCCTGGCCTTGCGAGTCAGGGGGATCTGCCAATATCCCCGGCTCAGATCCATGATGGTCAGGTACTGAGCCCCGGCCAACTGATCGAGCAGGTCATCGATGCGTGGCATTGGGTACGCATCGGCGACCGTGACCGCATTGAGCCCCCTGTAGTCCACGCAGAACCGAGTGGTTCGGTCCTTCTTAGGGACGAGGACTACAGGCGAGGCCCAAGCGCTGTTGGATGCCTGGATCACCCCCAGCTTCAGCATCTCGTCAATCTCCTGGCGCATGTGTTGCTGCACCTCCAGGGAGACCCGATATGCTGAACGCCGGATCGGGGGATGATCCCCAGTGTCCACGTGATGGACAGCCAAGTCAGTCCTTCCGGGCTGGTTGGTAAACAACCCCCGGAAGGGGAGGAGGGTGGCCCACAGCTGGGACCGTTGGTCTTCCAAGAGCTGGTGGCCAACCTCCACATCCTCAATGGATCCGCCTGCCCTAACCTGGGCTAGCATATCCAAGAGGGTTTCCGCTTCTCCCTCCTCGGGCAGGTTGCACACGGGGAGCGCACATGCCTCCCGCTCATGATGTGCCTTCATCATGTTCACATGGAAGGGCTTCCGCCTTCCACGGGCAGGGTCCAGGGTGACCAGGTACGTTACAGGGTTGAGCTGCTGGTACACGAGGTATGGGCCTTCCCAGGCTGCCTGAAGCTTGTCCTGTGGTACGGGGACCAGTACCCACACCTTTTGACCCACTTGGTAGGTCCTCTCACAAGCGTTCTGGTCGTACCAACGCTTCTGATCGGCCTGGGCTTGAGCCATATTGTCGTGTACCAGTTGCGTCAAGGCCTGCATTTTGTCCCGGAAGCGCATGACATACTCGATAACCGACACTCCAGGGGTGGCCAAATCCCCTTCCCAAGCCTCTTTCACCAGAGCCAGGGGGCCCCGCACACGTCGCCCGTACAGGAGCTCAAACGGTGAGAATCCTGTTGAGGCCTGTGGAACCTCCCGGTAAGCAAATAACAGGTGTGGGAGATACCGCTCCCAGTCACGCCCATGGGAGTCGACCAACATCTTAAGCATCTGCTTTAAGGTGCCATTGAACCGCTCGCACAGGCCATTAGTCTGTGGATGGTACGGGCTGGCCACCAGATGTCGCACCTGGACTTGCTTACAGAGGGCCTCCATCAGCTGGGACATGAATTGGGTCCCCCGGTCAGTGAGCATTTCCTGGGGAAAACCCACTCGGGAGAAAATCTCCAGCAATGCGGTGGCCACCTTGTCAGCCCGAATGGACGACAAGGCCACTGCTTCTGGGTACCGGGTGGCATAGTCCACTACCGTCAGTATGAAGCGTTTCCCGGAGCTACTGGGGATGGCCGGCGGGCCGACCAGATCCACAGCCACCCTCCTGAAAGGCTCATCGATGATTGGCAGAGATACCAGTGGGGCTTTGGGGTGTGGCCCCGCCTTCCCCACTCTCTGACAGGTTTCACACGAACGGCAGTAGGCAGCCACATCGGCCCCCATTTTTGGCCAGTAGAAATGCTGGTTCAACCTGGCCTTGGTCTTAGCGATCCCTAGGTGTCCGGCCATCGGAATCTCATGTGCGATCCGCAACAACTCCGTCCGGAACGGATAGGGTACCACTAACTGTCGGTCCCTGGGCCACGCCTCCGGTGAACCCTGCTGGACCGTGGCCCGGTACAGCCGTCCTTGGTCCCAGACCACTCGCTCCGGGTCCGAGTCCGAGGGAGGCTGTGCCGCCTGCTCCTTAAGAGCTTTCAGGCTGTCGTCAGCTTCTAACGCTGCCTGAAACCCCTGACTAGAGGTGGCCAGAATCGACGAGACTGTCACATCTTCAGTCAGTACCCCGGGACCTGTGTCCTGGCCTCCACCTGACTCGGCTGCCACTTGGTCAGAAGGGGAAGAGCTATCGGACCTCCGGGAGGCCCCTTGGCTTCCAGCACTCCCACTGCGGGTGACAGCGGCCACAGCCGCTGCGACCGTGGGTCGTGCCTGCTCCTCCTCTGTTCCTGACCAAGTCGCCGGTTCAGGCAGACCGACCTGGCTTCCTGACACCCCGGTTGTGGGGGAACCATGCACCGAGATCTTACCTGGGAGCACTTCCGCTCCGGGACCGGCCCCAATCTCACCTGCCTGTTCCCCTCCTGCAGCAACAGAACCCCGCTGTGAAATCTCTGGGGACCCCACATTTGCTGTGGTAGCCCCCACCCCACACACTGGTCCTCCCCCTGCAGCACCCTGCTCTCTGCTTATCCCTGCAGAGGGCAACAGATCCCAGCTCACAGGCTGATTACTTGTAGAGGCATTGTCACACCTTTCTCTGACCCCCTCCCCTGTCACAGCTGCAGCTGTGTGTGTGTCTATGGTGTCTATGCAAGCAGAAATATCAGAGTTCACTCCCTCCTCCCTTACATCATTCATAGATAACACATTAACATTGTCCGGAGGCATGTCAGTACTGGCTGAAGGTTCAGCCCTTGGTTGGGGCCCAAACTGGGAGGTTATCTGCCCCAAATCTGTCCCAAGTAGCACGTTTGCGGGGATCCGATCAGTTACCCCCACCTCCCTCACCCCTCGCCCTGCGCCCCAGTCCACATAAATGTCAGCAACAGGCAGCGCCGGGTCAATGCCTCCAATCCCGGAGACAGCGAGGGTTTTCCCAGGGATCAAGTCTTGGGGGGACACCATCTCAGGCCGCACCAGAGTCACCTCCGAGGCGCTGTCTCGCAGTCCTATGGTCACAGACCGGCCGACGGTGACAGGTTGGAAGCTGTCCAGGGACCTACCACCACCCCCACCCACACAATACACCTTGGGCGGCCCTTGGGACGGGGACGGAGCCGGGGCCTTGGGACGCTGAGGGCACATGGCCTTGAAGTGTCCAGGTAAGTTGCACTGGTGGCACCGTCTTGGTTCTGCCACGGGCCTGGAGAGGGGAGTTGAGGGGGACACCCCCTGCAGTCTAGGGGCAGGTGGGGCAGTCGCAGAGTTCATCTTACCCCCTCTCCAGGTGCTGCTGGTGGCTGCTCTCCTGGCCTCAGGAGCCCGATTGTTGGTGTAGTCATCGGCCAGGGCAGCTGTAGCCGTGGACCCCTTTGGCTTCTGGTCTCGGATGAACTGGCGGAGATCCTCAGGGCAGTTCCACAAGAGTTGCTCCGTGATGAACAAGTCCAGGATCTCCGGTCCGGTGGAAAGCTGCAGGCCTTGGGTCCAGTGGTCGGCAGCTCGGGCAAGTGCCCGCCGGTGGTCAGCCCAGGAGTCCTTTGGTCCCTTTTGCAGGGTCCGGAACTTCTTGCGGTAGGACTCTGGAGTGAGGTTGTACTGTTGGATCAGGGCCCGCTTGATGGTGTCGTAGCCCTGATCTGCCTCAGCAGGCAAGTCCCCAAGGATATCCAGGGCCTTACCCCTTAGACGGGGGGTCAGGTATTTGGCCCACTGATCCTTGTCCAGATGGTGCTGCAAGCAAGTCCGTTCAAAAGCAGTCAGGAAAGAGTCCAAGTCTCCATCCTTCTCCAGCACTGGGAAGTCCTCAACACGGACCTTTGGAAGTTTGGTGTTTTGAAGGTCACATGTGGCTGATGAGGGCCGGAGCTGAGCTAGCTGCAGCTGGTAGTCACGGTCTGCCTGTCGCTCTCGCTCTCGCTCTTCACGCGCTGCCTGCCGCTCCGCAGCCTCACGCGCTGCTTGCCGTTCCGCAGCCTCAGCGTCACGCGCTGCTTGCCGCTCCGCAGCCTCAGCGTCACGCGCTGCCTGTCGCCCACGCTCGGCCATGAGTATCTCGTAGGTATCCCGGTCTCCAGCCATAAGCCTGGCCAAGGCAGCTTGAAGGAGGGCCTCTGCACCTCTCAGGCCGGAGGGATTGGCAAGTGGTGATCTGCGGCACGCTGCAGAGCCAGGTGATTCACTGTCCATTGCAGAGCGGAGGGCTGGCATCTGGCTCGTTGAGGACCCTTGGGTGAGCTGCTCCTCATCTTGTCCATAATTGCCAGGTTGTGCGCTGTCCTCTGCAGAACGGTTTTCTGGCGTCGAGCTCCTGGAGGACTCGTGGGCAACCTCCTCATTACTGTCCACAGCACCGTCCTCCCTCTCTTCGGCTCCTGCTTTAGCATTGGCCAGTTGCCTAGCTCTGCTCCTGGTGCCATCAGCCATTCTTGCAGACTTTTGGTCACTGACACAGAACTGACACCTGATGCCTCCACACACCTTACAGTATCTGCACTCTGACACTCTAGTGTTGAGCTAGTCTGAAGACCCCAGCAGCCACAGCTGCTGCAGGCAGTCTTTAGTGTCTGGGAGTATGGGTCTCACACTCACACACACTATTATCTCGATCCCACCGCTATGCCACCAATATGTCACGAACCACCGGGGGGGTCACTCAGAAATCCCCCGCGCTGGCTACCAGTACGTCACAATCGGGGGGTAACAAGTGGGGGTCACCCCTCCTTTATACCTCCCGACCGACAGACAGAGCACGTGACGCGCTCTCTAGCGCCCCTCTTATAGTCAGGCCAATTATGGAATTGCCCGACAATAAGCAAGGAGGCCGCTATACTACTTATGCCGATTATTGAAGGGTCCCCGGTGAGAGTAGGGTATATATTCCCCCGACCTCCGCGGGCGGAATATATAAAACCTCCCCGAATCTCACTGGCCTCCCCACAATAATCCTTGGCACAACTCGCTGCCACCAACCGCTTCACGGTAACTATTAGCCGAACACACAGACGTGGGATTCAAGATCGAGATAACAGAACAGCCCAAGATTAATTATATAATTTAATCGGCCTAAAGCCACACTAGAAACTACAATATATACAATAGGGAATCTACAGAATATACATATGTCAGAGTACAGTTACAAGCAAAGCATGGGTTACAAACAGGCATACACAGTTCCAGCAGTTACCTTGTGCGTCTGGCCACAGGGGGGCGCTGTAGGCCAGGTTTCTAGGATCCTTCCCACAGATGTTTCCTACACGTGACCCCCAGCGAAAGAACACTGGAAAATGGCCGAAGTAGGGTTATCAACCTGGGCAAATCCAGGTCCCCTCCTACCTTAGTGACCTCAGAGGGAGCACTGCTCCACCCCTGGCTGGAGTTATGGACAAAATCCACAACATGGAATATGGCCATAACTTGGCCTGGGAGCGTCGTAGGCGGACGCCGACGCTCTCATTGTGACAGCTATGAATTTAGCTACAGAACGAGAGGACTCATGACTTGTCTACTAGTTCCCCATTGGCTGATATCACGCCTGGGGTATTTCCCCAGGTCCTGCTCCCATAAAAAGGGTGTGCCAGCATCGTCCGCATGCGGAGACACCATTTTTATGGTTGCCATATTTATCGGAAATATGGCTTGCGAGATATGAACCATTTTTTACTGGAGTCGTCCTGTCTGGATACTTCCAAGCTTGCTAACTAGATAGCAGCCCCTACCACAGGGTCACGGCAGGGAGTCATCCTGTGTCCATTGTTCCCACATCATCTCATCTCCATATCACAGGAGATGGCCATGGGATGTGTTACCTTCCCAGATGGTGGACATTGAGAACAAGAAGGGAGGGGGCACTGCCAGGGAGTGATGAGAGCGATTATGACTTCCAGTCATAATTCCTCTTCATATCCCAGGATTTGCCTCACAGGCGGGGTGCTGGAGGGGCACGTGTGGGAATAGGCGGGGTGCTGGAGGTGCACATGTGGGGATAGGCGGGGTGCTGGAGGTGTATGTGTGGGAATAGGCGGGGTGCTGGAGGTGCACGTGTGGGGAATAGGCGGGGTGCTGGAGGTGCACGTGTGGGAATAGGCGGGGTGCTGGAGGTGTAGGTGTGGGAATAGGCGGGGTGCTGGAGGTGTAGGTGTGGGAATAGGCGGGGTGCTGGAGGTGTAGGTGTGGGAATAGGCGGGGTGCTGGAGGGGCACGTGTGGGAATAGGCGGAGTGCTGGAGGTGCACGTGTGGGAATAGGCGGGGTGCTGGATGTGCACGTGTGGGAATAGGCGGGGTGCTGGAGGTGTACGTGTGGGAATAGGCGGGGTGCTGGAGGTGCACGTGTGGGAATAGGCGGGGTGCTGGAGGTGCACGTGTGGGAATAGGCGGGGTGCTGGAGGTGCACGTGTGGGGAATAGGCGGGGTGCTGGAGGTGTAGGTGTGGGGATAGGCGGGGTGCTGGAGGTGCACGTGTGGGGAATAGGCGGGGTGCTGGAGGTGTAGGTGTGGGAATAGGCTGGGTGCTGGAGGGGCACGTGTGGGAATAGGCGGGGTGCTGGAGGTGTACGTGTGGGAATAGGCGGGGTGCTGGAGGTGCACGTGTGGGAATAGGCGGGGTGCTGGAGGTGCACGTGTGGGAATAGGCGGGGTGCTGGAGGTGCACGTGTGGGAATAGGCGGGGTGCTGGAGGTGTAGGTGTGGGAATAGGCGGGGTGCTGGAGGTGTAGGTGTGGGAATAGGCGGGGTGCTAGAGGGGCACGTGTGGGAATAGGCGGGGTGCTGGAGGGGCACGTGTGGGGATAGGCGGGGTGCTGGAGGTGTAGGTGTGGGAATAGGCGGGGTGCTGGAGGTGCACGTGTGGGAATAGGCGGGGTGCTGGAGGGGCACGTGTGGGAATAGGCGGGGTGCTGGAGGTGCACATGTGGGGATAGGCGGGGTGCTGGAGGTGTATGTGTGGGAATAGGCGGGGTGCTGGAGGTGCACGTGTGGGGAATAGGCGGGGTGCTGGAGGTGCATGTGTGGGAATAGGCGGGGTGCTGGAGGTGTACGTGTGGGAATAGGCGGGGTGCTGGAGGGGTAGGTGTCGGAATAGGCGGGGTGCTGGAGGTGTAGGTGTGGGAATAGGCGGGGTGCTGGAGGTGCACGTGTGGGAATAGGCGGGGTGCTGGAGGTGCACGTGTGGGAATAGGCGGGATGCTGGAGGTGCACGTGTGGGAATAGGCGGGGTGCTGGAGGGGCACGTGTGGGTATAGGCGGGGTGCTGGAGGGGCACGTGTGGGAGGTTCTGTTAGTGAAGCTCTGGTGAGCACACACCGGCCCATCCTATCCGTAGAGACATGAGAACGTTCCGGTACTGGACGGGCCACTCCGCTAGATTTCTATGGCAGCCGCACATCGCTTCAGCGTCATACAGGCTGATGAACGTTCCGATATCTGCCGACGACTGAGGAGAGACAGGAATTGTAATGATTTGACTACTACAAGCCTCAGCGGGCTCATGAGCAACCAACGAGCATTACTGTGAGAACCTCAGAGCTAAAATACAGCCTGCCGGGCCTACCCAACCACCGGCCGCAAATCAACATCGTCTGCCACCTCTTCCTCCTCCTGCGTCATCGGGTAAAGGATCGTAACACAGGTCCCCAGCAGCAGAACCTCCTCTGTGTAACCACTACAGTGAGGGTGAGTGAGGGACCGTCCGGCGTTACAGAAGTGACCATACCTGGTGCTTTAGATCCATGTGAGACACCGAGCACACCACATTTCTCAATCCAGCATTACATGTCCCCCTACACCTCCCGCCCAGTCCCCCTACAGCTCCCGCCCAGTCCCCCTACACCTCCCGCCCAGTCCCCCTACAGCTCCCGCCCAGTCCCCCTACAGCTCCCGCCCAGTCCCCCTACAGCTCCCGCCCAGTCCCCCTACTCCTCCCGCCCAGTGCCCCTACAGCTCCCGCCCAGTGCCCCTACAGCTCCCGCCCAGTGCCCCTACAGCTCCCGGCCAGTGCCCCTACAGCTCCCGCCCAGTCCCCCTACAGCTCCCGCCCAGTCCCCCTACAGCTCCCGCCCAGTCCCCGTACAGCTCCCGCCCAGTCCCCGTACAGCTCCCGCCCAGTCCCCCTACACCTCCCGCCCAGTCCCCCTACAGCTCCCACCCAGTCCCCCTACACCTCCCGCCCAGTCCCCCTACACCTCCCGCCCAGTCCCCCTACACCTCCCGCCCAGTCCCCCTACACCTCCCGCCCAGTCCACCGCTCGGTCGTGCAAACCTTCCTCCACCCTCTCGGCACAGAAGACAGCCCGCGGTCACACGTTGTGGTCATGTGAAAGACCATTTCCTCCCACACATGAGAAAGCAAAGAGCTTGAACTTCACCCTATCTAAAGTGTTGGCCATGGCAATGCCTTCCCGCCTGGTGGATGCACACGGTTTCTGAAACCTCCTGGCTGTCGCAGCCCCCCAGTACCAGGTGCCCAGGCGCCGTTACTTCTCTAATGAAGCTGTGCCTGCGCTACACCATCATGTTGCAGCCAAGATTACCTTTTCCTTGGAAAACTCTGTGTCTGACGGTGCATTTCACCAGTGACACCTGGAGCAGCGAGCATGGGCCGGGGCGTTACAGCTCGCTGACTGGGCACTGGGTCACTGGTGGCTGCGGGGGCAGGAGGGGAAGGGGCTGTTTCCCAAGTGTTGAAATCCCCAAGGCTTATGGGCCAAAATTCTGGAGCTACTGCTTCCTCCAGCTGCATTCACCCTCTCCATTAATGTACCACGTATTACAAGAGAGCAGAGAGTATCCCCCACCTCCGTACACCGCGGCCAGGGCTCAACGCAACCAGGCAGTGCTGAAATTAATCTGCATCGGAGAACGCAGTCACACAGCCGAGTTTGATCAATGGCTGTCTCCAGTGAACCAGGAGCCAGGGAAGGCCGTGTGCGACAATGCTGCAACCCTGGTGGTGGCCCTACACCTAGGCGACATCACACACTCATGTGCTGAACCTAGTATCCCGGCCGGGACGCGCTACTGCAGAAGGTGCCGTGTTTGTGTTCCCACTTCCACTGTTCGCAGCCCATGGCTAATTGACTTGCAACGATACAAATGAGTTTCGGTTAACCGGTTGATCTGCGATGTGCCGACACGGTGGAATTCCACGCTGCACATGTTGCAGTGATTGTGGCGGCAGCAAGGTCTGCTGCAGTACGCCTTGAGGAATAACCTTGGACAACGCAGTGCGGATGTGGGGCAAATCATGATTGCGGAGCTGGCACAGATGACGGACCTCTGCACCCTCCTGCACAGTTTTGAAATGACTACAAGCATGGTTAGCGCTGACAATGCCGTCATCAGCATCACTATGCCACTCATCTACATGTTGGAGCTCACTGTGAATAGTCTGCGGGGGGAGGTGGAGGTCCCAGCGGAGGAAGCAGAGGAGGATGAGGAAGGAGGAAGCAGAGGAGGATGAGGAAGGGATAACATTTCCTGTAAGGTCTGGACAGTCGTCACACTCGCGGGGGTCACAGGAGAGTGTAGGCCATTGATGCAGGAGGACTCATGGTAACAGAGAAACTGGTAGTGAAGGTGCAGGAGCCGAGGAACAAATGGAGGAGGAAGAGGTGATGGGGCAGAAAACTCCGGAGACGATGAAGATATTGATCCCGTGTCTTTTGTCCATGGTTGGTGGGAGGAGGCAAACTTGAGCCTTACCCCGCCACCAACACAACATGGACCTGGGCCGCATGGAAGCGTCCGACACGTGAGCGCGTTCTTGCTGCAATATCTGCCACATGATGTCTGTATCGTTACTATTAGAAATAGTGGTGACTACTGGGCGACCACTCTGCTAGATCCACGGTACAAGAGTCAATGTGGTAAGATGCTTTTCCCCCCCATGGAAAGGGACGTGCGGATGCTGGCGTATGGAAACACGCTTGTAGACCATCTTAACATTAGTTATGCTTGTTGGACACATTTTTTACACCATCGCATGCACCAGCAGAGCAGGCTAGAAGTCTGACCCATAGTGACCGACTGGAGAGGACGGTGCAGGAGGATCTAGAGCTTAACATTGATGCAATACGGGGGGATTGGACCGTTTTGTATTTTGGTCTTAAAAACTGGAGGCATGGCCTGAGCTCACCACTCATGCCTTGGAAGTTTTGGCTTGCCCGGCAGCCTGCGTTCTCTCAGAACGTGTCTTCAGCTTTGCAGGCGGTGTATTGACAGATAAGCACAGCCAGCTGTCCCCTAAAAGCGCAGACCACCTGACATTCATAAAGATGAACAAGACGTGGGTGTCCAGTAACTTTCCCACCCCAGTCCCAGACTGTGCAGATTAGGTGATGGCGTAGGGCCGGGCTTGTGTGAGCACGAGGCCTACGCCTGTCTGTCATCTTTTTTTGCTCTGGTGACCACAAAAATGCTGTTTCAGTCTTTGTTCTGGTCCGATCCCACACAGCCATGTTGCTTTGTTGGCCTATCCGTATTGTGTGCCAATTGTAGCCTCACCTTAATTTTTGGAAATGTGGACACCCCAAGTAGGGTCTTCAAGTTTTCTTTCGTCTGTGCCAGTCTTCTGTGGGCAAGAGGAGGCCTAAACCTGGCACTCAGGCAGGTGTGGATTTCTAAAATTTAAATGCCGGGCCACAGCCATTGTTGTACGGACCGTAACTCCCTGGTGTTTTAAAGCCCTATGGGGAGGGGCAATTCCCTATGGGGGTGGGCAAATTGATGGTAATGTACTGCTGTTTGGGTAGACACAGACAAAAAGAAGTCTATAATTGTTGAGTAAAGGTTATTGCCAGTGTTCAGACCTGCCTAAGGCCCACTAATGCATATCTTGATTCTTAACTCCCTTCTGTTTGAAAGCCCTTTGGGGAGGGCGCAATTCTCTATGGGGAGGGGGACAATTGATGTAACTGTACCTCTGTGTCCCTGGAAGGATTTTGAATGTCCAGACTACTATATAGGTTTCCAAGTTGTATCTTGTCAGTACTGGCAGGGGCATGGGAGCAGCAGCCCTACACCTGTCTCTCATGCACCTCTAGATTTCTTCTATCAACAGCCTAGGAAGCTAATGGCTATGCCAAACCAGGGTGCTGCACTGTAAAATGTATTTTTACTGTTTTGGAAGCCTTTCGTGTATGGAATATAAGAAGTGCAAGATTACTGACCGGGAAATAGAAGCATCATTCCTGCTGCATTCTGGGATAAGAAGGATGGTTGGGGAGAATAAAGGAGAAGGGACCCTCCGGCAGGTGGTGTGGTGGGCATCACTATGGGATAAGAACGATGGTGGGGGAGAATGGAGGAGAAGGGACCCTCCGGCAGGTGGTGTGGTGGGCATGACTAGAGACTGACGTAAAATTAACCTAACCTGAAAGAGTTAGAGACCTGTATGTGGCCTCCACAAGGCACCATGTGGTGCATATGGGACTATCTTTAGTGGGGAGAAACCAGTCCGGTCTGAGGCCCAACTAGGATGAGGTGACACCCGAGCCTCTCCAATATAGACTCACTATCACCCAATCACCCATTGTTGCAGATCATTCACATATCCTGGTAGACCTGTTCCTCTCCTCCTCCTCTACAGGCCTCTTCTTCTCCTCCTCCTCCTCCTCTTCCTTCTATCTTCTTCCCCTTCTTCCTCCCCCTCCTTCTCCCCTTTTCTTCTTCCTCCCCCTCCTTCTTCTCCCCTTTTCTTCTTCTTCTCCCCTTTTCTTCTTCCTCCCCCTCCTTCTTCTCCCCTTTTCTTCTTCTTCTCCCCTTTTCTTCTTCTCCATCTTTTTGCCCTGTTTACAGCTCGATCGTGTGCAGTTTCGGCTTTTCCCCGTACCTTTTGCTCCTCTATGTCTCTCATGTTGTTCGGTGTAGTCCTGATAGGTGGTTGCACATTGATCTTCACTCTTCCCCGTCCTTCTCCTCCCCACGGTCCTCCTCCCCCTGTATGATATGACAGTGGTGCTGATTGTGCCCCTCATCTCTTTCCACAGCCTACACGTACTTCTATAAAGGATCCAAGTACTGGAAGTTTGACAACCAGCGGCTGAAGACTGAGCCCGGGTACCCCAAGTCGATGCTGCGAGACTTCATGGGCTGCCAGGAGAAGGTGTTCCGGGAGCCGGACCCTGCTGCCCCCCATTGGCCAGATGTGGAGCGGCCGCCATTTAACCCTGATGTTCAGCCTGAGGAGGAGGAGGAGGTTGTCGCTGGCCGCGATGTGGATGTAGTCGTCCATATTGATGAGTACACACGGGCGGTCGGTGTTGCGATGGTTATTGTGCCCCTTCTCCTGCTGCTGTGCATCTTGGGATTGATCTACGTCATTGTTCAGATGCACAGAAAAGGGCCGCCCCGATCCCTGCGCTACTGCAAGCGATCCCTGCAGGAATGGGTGTGACCAGCGGCTTCTGCTTCCCTCTTCTCCGGCCAACTTGATTTTTGTACATTTTAATTTCTGGTCTTGTGGTGCTAACATGGGAGTGGACCCCTCGCCGGGCGGGTCCTGTCTGCCGCCCCCTCGCCGGGCGGGTCCTGTCTGCCGCCCCCTCGCCGGGCGGGTCCTGTCTGCCGCCCCCTCGCCGGGCGGGTCCTGTCTGCCGCCCCCTCGCCGGGCGGGTCCTGTCTGCCGCCCCCTCGCCGGGCGGGTCCTGTCTGCCGCCCCCTGCAGGCGTGTTGCCATTGTACTTCGGACAGTGACACCATGTGGCTACTGTGAGAGTTGCACTTGTGCTTTGCACCCTGAAGCTGTTGGTACTCTGTTGCACGTGTCTCCGATCCTTCCAATGATTGTCTGCTGTGAGCACGGTTCTGGTTTTGCTGCCATCGTCAATCTTTATTTTGCACTGAACGAGTTCCAGGAGGGATGTGAGCCGGAGCAGCCGCAGCACCGTGTCTGGCAGAAGAGGGCCTGTTGTTCCTATGGAATGTCTGCAAAATTGTTCTAAAATTTTTATTTTATTTTTTAACCTTTAAAATGTAAAATCTTTAAAATTTAAAATGTAATATTGGAACAGTGAGTAAGTGTGCCAAAGGTGCAAAGCCTCACAAGGAGTGTTAATATCATTGTGGATTGATGGGTAAGAGCACTGGAGGTACACAGACTGGCAAGGAGCCTTATATCATAGAGGACTGATGGGTAAGAGTACTGGAGGGACACAGACTCGCAAGGAGGCTTGTATGATCAAGGACTAATGGGTAAGAACACTGGATGTACATAGACTCGCAAGGAGGCTTGTATCATAGTGATAAATATACACAGCCTTGAAATGTGGCATCAGTGGACTGATGGGTAAGAGCACTGGAGGTACACAGTCTCACAAAGCATGTTAGGGCCATAATAAATTGTTGGGTATGATCATCGCAGACACCTAGCCATGCAAGGACTGTTGTGTCATCATGAACTGATCGGCTGTGTACATCTGAGTAATAGAACATTAAAATCACTGAAAAAAACCCTTGTTTTCCATTTAAAAAAAACTGCATTCATTGTCATGGGTAAAAAAACAGACGTGGGACAGCTCCGGTATGACTGCACTGTCCCTCTTCTACCTCTTGGGTTGGCTCTGTTATGGCTGCACTTTCCCTCTTCTACCTCTTTCGGGCCGGCTCCGGTATGGCTGCACTGTCCCTCTTCTACCTCTTGGGTTGGCTCTGTTATGGCTGCACTGTCCCTCTTCTACCTCTTTTGGGCCGCCTCTGGTATGGCTGCACTGTCCCTCTTCTACCTCTTTTGGGGCGCCTCTGGTATGGCTGCACTTTCCCTCTTCTACCTCTCTTGGGCCGCCTCTGGTATGGCTGCACTTTCCCTCTTCTACCTCTTTTGGGCCGCCTCTGGTATGGCTGCACTTTCCCTCTTCTACCTCTCTTGGGCCGCCTCTGGTATGGCTGCACTTTCCCTCTTCTACCTCTCTTGGGCCGCCTCTGGTATGGCTGCACTTTCCCTCTTCTACCTCTCTTGGGCCGCCTCTGGTATGGCTGCACTTTCCCTCTTCTACCTCTCTTGGGCCGCCTCTGGTATGGCTGCACTTTCCCTCTTCTACCTCTCTTGGGCCGCCTCTGGTATGGCTGCACTGTCCCTCTTCTACCTCTCTTGGGCCGCCTCTGGTATGGCTGCACTTTCCCTTTCTACCTCTCTCGGGCCGGCTCTGGTATGGCTGCACTTTCCCTCTTCTACCTCTCTTGAGCCGTCTCTGGTATGGCTGCACTTTCCCTCTTCTACCTCTCTTGAGCCGCCTCTGGTATGGCTGCACTTTCCCTCTTCTACCTCTTCCGGGCCGGCTCCGGTATGGCTGCACATTCCCTCTTCTACCTCTTTCGGGCCAGCTCCGGTATGGCTGCACTTTCCCTCTTCTACCTCTTTCGGGCCGGCTCCGGTATGGCTGCACATTCCCTCTTCTACCTCTTTCGGGCCGGCTCCGGTATGGCTGCACTTTCCCTCTTTACCTCTTTCGGGTTGGCTCTGGTATGGCTGCACATTCCCTCTTTACCTCTTTCGGGCCGGCTCCGGTATGGCTGCACTTTCCCTCTTCTACCTCTCTCGGGCAGGCTCCGGTATGGCTGCACTTTCCCTCTTCTACCTCTTTTGGGCCGGCCCTGGTATGGCTGCACTTTCCCTCTTCTACCTCTCTTGGGCCGGCTCCGGTATGGCTGCACTTTCCCTCTTCTACCTCTTTTGGGCCGGCCCTGGTATGGCTGCACTTTCCCTCTTCTACCTCTCTTGGGCCGGCTCTGGTATGGCTGCACTTTCCCTCTTCTACCTCTCTTGGGCCGGCTCTGGTATGGCTGCACTTTCCCTCTTCTACCTCTCTTGGGCCGGCCCTGGTATGGCTGCACTTTCCCTCTTCTACCTCTTTCGGGTTGGCTCTGGTATGGCTGCACTTTCCCTTTCTACCTCTTTTGACCCTGCTCTTGTATGGCTGCACTTTCCCTCTTCTACCTCTTTTGACCCTGCTCTGGTATGGCTGCACTTTCCCTCTTCTACCTCTTTTGACCCTGCTCTGGTATGGCCGTGCTTTTCCTCTTCTATCTCTCTTGAGCCGGCTCTGGTATGGCTACACTTTCCCTCTTCTACCTCTTTCGGGTTGGCTCTGTTATGGCTGCATCTTCCCTCTTCTACCTCTTTCGGTCCGGCTCTGGTATGGCTACACTTTCCCTCTTCTACCTCTTTTGGGTTGGCTGTGGTAGGACAGCGGTAACTTGGCCACTCTCTCAGGCCGGTTTGTCCACTTCTCTTGGGCTGGCTTTGGTCCGGTGGGGCTTCCTCCTTCAGCTCTCAGACCAGCTTTGGTAGGGTTGCATTCCCGCCTCTATCCCTCTTGGACTGGCTCTGGTATGGTGGGGTTCCCTCCTCCACCCCTCTTGGGCTACCTCTGGTAGGGTGATGCTCCCTTCTCCATCCCTCTCTGGTCTGCTCTGGTATAGTGGCGTTCATTCCTCCACCCCTATCAGGCTAGGTCTGGTATGGTGGGGCTCCCTCCTCAACCCACCTCAGGCTAGCTCTGGTAGGGCGTCGCTCCGTCCTTCACGTCTCTGTGGCCAGCTCTGGTACAGAAGTGCTCCCTCCTCCACTAATCTCAGGCCTGCTCTGGTGCAGTAGCGCTCCATCCGCCTCTCGTGCCACCTATGGTAGCGTGGCGCTTTTTACCCCCCAATGGCCCGACTCTGGTAGGGTGATGCTCCTTCCACCTCTTAGGCCGGCTCTAGTAATGCAGAGCTCCCTCCTCCACCTCTCTCAGGCCGGCTCTAGTAATGCAGAGCTCCCTCCTCCACCTCTCATGGGACAGCTCTGTTAGGGCAGGGCTCTGCCCTCTAGGTCGTGATTTGATAGCTCGGCACTCCCTCATACACCTCTCTAGGGCCTACTCTGATAGCGCAAGGCTCTTTCCTCCACCTCTCTCTCGAGCCGCCTTTGGTAGGACAAGGCTGTCCCACTTTTCAGGCTGGCTTTAAGACAAAGCTCCCTCCTCCACCTCTCTTGGACCGACTCTGGGTGGGTGAGCAGCGTCTCTACCTCTCTTTAGCCGACTCTGGTAATAGCTCCCTCCACCTCTCTTTGGCTGGCTCTAGTAGGGCGGCGCTCTCTCCTCCACACCTCTTGGGCTTGCTCTGTTAAGGTGGCTTGTAGAGCAGCGCTCCTTCTTTTACCTCTCAGGCCAGCTCTAGAACAGCGGTGGTCGCACCACCTTTTGGGCCAGTTCTAGTATGGCGAGTCTCCCTCCTCCAGTTCTCAGGCCTTTCTGGTAAGGCGGGGCTGCCTACTCCAGCACTCTCGGGCTGGCTCTGGTAGGTCAGGGCTCCGTCCTCCACCTCTCTTGAGCAAGCTGTGGTAGGACATTGCTCTGTCCTCTACCCCTCTCGGGCTGGAAGCTGGTTAGGCGGCGCGCCCTCTTTCTCTCTAGGGCCAGCTACAGTATAGTGACATTCTCTCCTCCTTTTCTCTCGGGCGGACTCCCTCCACCTCTCTCGGGCCGGCACTAGTAGGTCAGGGCTCTCTTCTGCACCTCTCTTGGCTGGCTCTGGTATGGCGCCGCTCTTTCCACCACCTCTTGGACCATCACTAGTATGGTAGGGCTCTCTTCTCTAGCCCTCTCATGTCTGCTCTGGTAGGGCAGTGCTCTCTCCTCCAACTCTCGGTCCAGCTTTGGTAGGCCGGGACTCTGCACGGCTCTGTAAGGGTGGGGCTCCTTCCTCCTTCTCTCTTGGGCTGGCTCTGGCAGGGCAGCGCTTCCTCCTCTCCCTCTTGGGCCGGCTCTGGCAGGGCAGCGCTTCCTCCTCTCCCTCTTGGGCCGGCTCTGATAGGGTGGGGCTCCCTCCTCCACTCTCTTGGGGTAGGTCTGGTAGGGCGGCACTCCCTCCTCTTCTCGGGCTGGCTCTGGTATGACGGCGCTCTCGCCTATCTCGTACCACTGTACCAACGGGTATGGTGGAATTCTCTCCTTCGGGCTGGCTTTGGTAAGGCGGCGCTCTCTCCTCCCTTGGGCTGGCTGTCAAAGCAGTTTGCTGCCTCCTCCACCTTTCTCAGCCCAGCTCTGGTAGGGTGGTGCTCTCTCCTCCCCCAGGCCGTCTCTGGTAGGGCGATGCTCTCTTCACTTCCACCTTTCAGACCTGATGGTGCGGCTCCCTTCTCCACCTATCTCGGGGTGGTTCTGGAAGGGCAGCGCTCTCCACCTCTTCTCAGACAAACTCTGGTAGGGCAGCACTCCAATGTCCACCTTTCTCGGGCCGGATTTAGTATGGCTGCACTCCCTCCTTCACTTCTCACTGGGCGACGCTCCCTACTCCACCTCTCTCAGACCTGTTTTGGTATGGTGGCGCTCTCTCCACCTCTCTGGGGCCACCTCTCTTAGGGCAGGGCTCTCTTCTCCTACCCCACTCAGGCTGTATCTGGTAAGGCGGCACTCTCCTCCCCTGGGCTGGCTCTGGTGTAGCAGCCTGCTCCCTCATCCACCTCTCTTCAGGCCAGCTCTGGTAAAGCTGCGCTGTCTCGTCCCCAGGCCCTCTCACGAAAGGGCGGCACTGTCTCCTCCAACTCTCTTGGGCTGTATCTGAGAGGGCCGTGCTCCCTCCACCTCTCTTGGGTTGGCTCTTTATATGGTAGCGATCCCTCCACCTCTCTTAGACCGACTGGTAGCCTTCCCCGGGATGTCTCTGATAAGGCTGTGCTCTTTTCCCCCTTGGCCTGTCTCTAGCAGAACACTCTTCTTGCTCTCTTGGGCTAGGTTGGTAGGAGGGCACTTTTTCCTCCACCTCTCTTGGGTCAGCTCTGATAGGGTAGTGCTCTCTCATCCCCTGGGCTGTCTCTAGAGGAGCAGTGCTCTTTTTCCTCTACCACTCTGGTCAGCTCTGGTGGAGTTTCCTCCTCCACCTCTCTTGGGTTGGTGCTAGTGAGGCAGTGCTCCCCTCCACCTCTGTCAGGTGGTGGAGGTACTGTTACTGTACCTGAACCAGCCTCTCAGGCTGGTTCTTGTGGGGCGGCGCTCCTTCCTCCACCTCCAGGCAACTCTGGTAAAGCGACGCTACCTCCTGTTCTTTCTGGTGTTTGTGAAAGGCAGTGCATTTTCCTCCACCTTTCTGTTTTTCTCAGGCCGCCTCTGGTAGACCAGCTTTACCTCCACCACCTGTCTCGGGACAAGTCTGGTTGGGCAGCACTCCTTCCATCTCGCTCAGGCCAGCTCTGTTAAGGTAGTACTCCATCCTTTACCTCTTTAGGGCCACCTCTGGTAGGGTGGCGCTCCCTTATCCACCTCTCGGGCCAGCTCCAGTAGGGCGATGCTTCCTTCTTCACCTCTCTAGGGCTGTCTTTGGTAGGGCGACACTTCCTTCTCTACCTCTCTAGGGCTGGTTCTGGTAGAGCGACTGACTGGCTCTGGCACAGCGGCACGCAGCCTCCATCTTTCTCAGCCCAGCTCTGGTAGGGCACTGCTCTCTCTTCTCCTTGTCTGTCTCTGGTAGAATGGCGCTCACTTCTCCACCATATGGGCTGGCACTGGGATAGCGGCACTGCTTCCACCTCTTGGGCTAGTTTAGGTATGGCAGGGCTTCTTTCTCAAACGCTCTCGGGCCAGTTCAGGTATGGCGGGGCTCCCTCCTCCACTTCTCTCGGGCCGGTTCTGGCAAAGTGGCGCGCTGCCTCCTCCACCTTTCTCACGCCAGCTCTGGTAGGGTGGCGCTCTCTCCTCCCCCCGTCAGTCTCTGTAATACTGCACTGCTTCCATCTCTCAGGCCGGTTCAGGTATGGCAGGGCTCACTCCGCCACCTCTCTCAGACCAGCTCTCGTGTTGCAGTGCTCCCGCCATCTCTCAGGCTGGTTCAGGTAGGGTGACCTTCTCTCGAGTCTGACTTTGGTAGGGCGGCGCCTCTTCCTCCAGCTCTCAGGCTGGCTCTGGTATGGCTGCAATGACTCACACACTTTCATGCACGCTCAGGTATGGCGTAATTCCCTCGGACACATCTCGGGCCGGCTCAGGTATGGCGGGGCTTCCTCTACTATTTCCCAAAGGCTGACTCCAGTAGAGATACGTTCCCTCCACCTTTCTTGGACTGGCTCTAGTAGGACAGGGTTTTCTTCTGCACTTTCAGACCAGATCTGGTAGGGCTGGGCTTGGTGGGGCCTCCTCCTCAACTTCTCTGTGGCTGGCATTGGTACGGCAGGGCTCTCTTGTCTATACCTCTCGGATCGGCTCTGGTAGGGTGGCGCTTCCTCCTCCATCTTTCTTTCAAGGCGGCCCTGGTAAGGTGGGGTGCTTGCCTCCACCTCTCGAGACAGCTCTGGTAGGTCAACGCTTTAGCATTGATAGGGTGGTGCTCCCTCCTCCACCTCTCGTGTCAGCTTTGGAAAGGCGGCGCTCTCTCCTCCACCCCTCTTGGGCTGGCTCTGTTGGGTTGACGCTTTCTCCTCCCTTGAGTTAGCTCTGGAAGGGTGGTGCTCTCTCCTCCACCTCTCTTGGGCCAGATCTGGTGCTCCCTCCACTTCTCTCTCGAGTTGGCTCTGGAAGGGTGGTGCTCTCTCCTCCACCTCTCTTGGGCCAGATCTGGTGCTCCCTCCACTTCTCTCTCGAGTTGGCTCTGGAAGGGTGGCACTCAATCTTACACCTCCCTTGTGTTGGCTCTGATCAGCCTGCACTCCCTCCTCCACCTTTTGGGCCAACTGTGGTAGGGCGGTATTCCCTCCTCCACCTCTCTCAGTCCAGTTGTGGTAGGGCTGTGCTCTATCCTTAACCTCTGTTGGGCTAGTTCTGTTAGGTGGAGAAGGGAGCACCACCCTATTTCGGGCCGGCTCTGGTAGGGCTGTGCTCCCCCCACCCAGGCTGGCTCTTGTGGGCCAATGCTCACTGTGAATATTACTGCTGGGTTTTTACCTGCTGTGATGCAAAGTTGTGACCTTTTGCGGAAAAAAAAAACAAAGAAATAAAGCCACAAACAGTGGAAGAGCAGCACGAAAGTGTAAAGGGTGCTAGCGATGCCGAGCGCGATAGCACCTGCCCCCATCGTTCGTGCGACATTTGGTGCTCGCTGCCATAGAGAACATTATTGCTACGGCAGTGTCACACGCACATACGTTGTCAGCGATGTCACTGTGACCGCCGAACCATCCCTCCTTCAAGGGGGAGGTGCGTTGGTGTCATAGCGGCGTCACTAAGTGGCTGGCCAATAGAAGCGGAGATGAGCGGGACGTAACATCCCGCCCACCTCCTTCCTTCCGCATTGCTGGTGGAGGCAGGTAAGGAGATGTTCCTCGTTCCTGCGGTGTCACACGTAGTGATATGTGCTGCTGCAGGAACGAGGAACATCGTACCTGTGGCAGCAGCGATATTAAGGAAAGGAGCGACGTGTCAACGATCACTGTTTTTGAACAATTTTGCGCTCGTTGATTGTCGCTCCTGACGCCGGATGTGCGTCACTAACGATGTGACCCTGACTATATCTCGGTAACTATGTCGCAGCGTGTAAGGCTACATGCGCACGCTGCTTTTTTTCCTGCTTTTTTGGCTGCAGTTTTGTCAGCAGAACTTTCTGACATTTGACTTTCCAGCAAAGTCTATGAGAAGTCAGATTTGCTGCGCACGTTGCAGTTTATTTGTCAGCGTTTTTTTTGTCAAAAGTTTGTGACAAAAAAAATGCAGCATGTTCATTCTTCCTGCGTTTTTGTCAACATTTGTCACCCATTGAAATCAATGAGGGCATCAAAAACGCAGGAAAAATGCATGCTAATCAAAAGTGGTGCATTTTACCTGCCTTTTACCTGCGTTTTTGCTAGCAAAAACGCAGGTGATTTGTCAGGAAGTGAGGTCAGGCAAGTGGTCCCGTCCCGTCCTCCATGTGTTCCCCGAAGTACCGCTGTCCCCAGGGGAGATGATGTGGAGGACGGGACTATCAGCAGCGGCAGCGAGAGGGGGATGGACATTGGCAGCTGAAAACATTGATTTTTCCCTCTTGCTGCTGCCGCCGCTGATAGTCCCATCCTCCACGTGTTCCCCGAAGTACCACTGTCCCCAGCGTGCACGCACAGGGGAGATGATGGACCCCTCTCACTGCCACCGCCGCTGAAAGTCCCGTCCTCCACGCTCCTGCCGGCTCCACGCTGTAGCGCGATCAGCTGAGCTGTCACTGAGGTTACTCGCGGCCACCACTGGATTCAGCGGTGGCCGCGGGTAACCTCGGTGACAGCTCAGCTGATCGCGCGGCTGTCTTCATTAGCTGTGTGGAGGTGACCGGAGCGGCGGTGTCTGCTGCTTCTCCGGTCACCTGCATGCAGGAGAGCTGGAAGCGACGCTGGAGCATGCTGGATTACGCCGGACATGGAGGGCTTTGTCGGGGTTAATAAATTGGTAATGAGGGAATGTGTTTGTGTTTTTTATTTCTAATAAAGGATTTTTTCGGGTGTGTGTTTATTTACTGTAACTTACAGATTAATCATGGAGGGTGTCTCATAGACGCCTGACATGATTAATCTAGGATTTAGTGGCAGCTATGGGCTGCCGTTAACTCCTTATTACCCCGATTTGCCAACGCACCAGGGCAAATCGGGAAGAGCCGGGTACAGTCCCAGAACTGTCGCATCTAATGTATGCGGCAATTCTGGGCGGCTGCTGACTGATATTGTTAGGCTGGGGGGCTCCCCATAACGTGGGGCTCCCCATCCTGAGAATACAGCCTTCAGCCGTATGGCTTTATCTGACTGGCATTAAAATTGGGGGGGGACCGCACGCCAGTTTTTTTTAATTATTTATTTATTTCTAATTTTTTTTTTCAATTCAACAAGCTTTATGGGCTTGTTGAACTGAAAAATACATGAAACAATTGTTGACAAAACTGCAGCCAAAAACGCACCAAAAAAGCAGCAAAAATGCACCAAAAAAGCACCTACATTTTTTGTGACATTTCCAGGCTCTCTCTGACAAGGTGCAGTTTTGGCTGCAGTTTGTGAACACGAAAAAGAAGCAGCATGCGCATGTAGCCTTAGGCTACATGCGCACGCTGCTTTTTTTCCTGCTTTTTTGGCTGCAGTTTTGTCAGCTGAACTTTCTGACATCTGACTTCCCAGCAAAGCCTATGAGAAGTCAGCCTAAGGCTACATGCGCACGCTGCTTCTTTTTCGTGTTCACAAAATGCAGCCAAAACTGCACCTTGTCAGAGAGAGCCTGGAAATGTCACAAAAAATGTAGGTGCTTTTTTGGTGCGTTTTTGGCTGCAGTTTTGTCAACAATTGTTTCATGTATTTTTCAGTTCAAACAAGCCCATAAAGCTTGTTGAATTGAAAAAAAAAAAAAAATTAGAAATAAATAATTAAAAAAAACGGCGTGCGGTCCCCCCAATTTTAATGCCAGCCAGATAAAGCCATACGGCTGAAGGCTGTATTCTCAGGATGGGGAGCTCCACGTTATGGGGAGCCCCCCAGCCTAACAATATCAGTCAGCAGCCGCCCAGAATTGCTGCGTACATTAGATGCGACAGTTCTGGGACTGTACCCGGCTCTTCCCAATTTGCCCTGGTGCGTTGGCAAATCGGGGTAATAAGGAGTTAACGGCAGCCCATAGCTGCCACTAAATCCTAGATTAATCATGTCAGGCGTCTATGAGACACCCTCCATGATTAATCTGTAAATTACAGTAAATAAACACACACCCGAAAAAATCCTTTATTAGAAATAAAAAACACAAACACATTCCCTCATTACCAATTTATTAACCCCGACAAAGCCCTCCATGTCCGGTGTAATCCAGGATGCTCCAGCGTCGCATCCAGCGCTGCTGCATGGAGGTGACAGGAGCAGCAGAAGACACCGCCGCTCCTGTCACCTCCACACAGCTAATGAAGAGAGCCGTGTGATCAGCTGAGCTGTCACCGAGGTTACCCGCGGCCACCGCTGAATCCAGCGGTGGCCACGAGTAACCTCAGTGACAGCTCAGCTGATCGCGCTACTGCGTGGAGCTGACAGGAGCGTGGATGAGGGACTTTCAGGGGTGGCGGTGGCAGTGAGAGGGGTCCATCATCTCCCCTGTGCAGGGACAACAGTACGTCGGGGAACACGTGGAGGACGGGACTATCAGCGGCGGCAGCAGCGAGAGGGGGATGGACATTGGCAGCTGAAAACATTGATATTTCCCCTCTCGCTGCCGCTGCTGATAGTCCCGTCCTCCACATCATCTCCCCTGGGGCCAGCGGTACTTCGGGGAACACATGGAGGATGGGACGGGACCACTTGCCTGACCTCACTTCTTGACAAATCACCTGCGTTTTTGGTACCAAAAACGCAGGTAAAAGGCAGGTAAAATGCACCACTTGTGATTAGCATGCATTTTTCCTGCGTTTTTGATGCCCTCATTGATTTCAATGGGTGACTAATGTTGACAAAAAACGCAGGAAGAATGAACATGCTGCATTTTTTTTGTCACAAACTTTTGACAAAAAAACGCTGACAAATAAACTGCAACGTGCGCATGACAAATCTGACTTCTCATAGACTTTGCTGGGAAGTCAGATGTCAGAAAGTTCTGCTGACAAAACTGCAGCCAAAAAAGCAGCAAAAAAGCAGGAAAAGAAGCAGCGTGCGCATGTAGCCTAAAGCCCCCTTAGGCTACATGCGCACGCTGCTTCTTTTTCGTGTTCACAAAATGCAGCCAAAACTGCACCTTGTCAGAGAGAGCCTGGAAATGTAGGTGCTTTTTTGCTGCTTTTTTGGTGCGTTTTTGGCTGCAGTTTTGTCAACAATTGTGAGGTAAATCCTGGGATATGAAGAGGAATTATGACTAGAAGTCATAATTGCTCTCATCACTCCCTGGCAGTGCCCCCCTCCCTCCTTGTTCCCAAATGTCCAGCATCTGTGAAGGTGTCACATCCCACTTACACCTCCAACAGCCATCTCCTCTGATATGGAGATGAGATGATGTGAGGACAATGGACCCAGGATGACTCCCTGCCGTCACCCTGTAACAAGAGTTGTATCTCATTAGCAAGGCTTGGAAGTAGCCAGACAGAACGACTCCAGTAAAAAATGGTTCATATCTCGCAAGCCATATCTCCGATAAACATGGCAACCATAAAAATGGTGTTTGCGCAGGCGGACGATGCTGGCACACCTTTTTTATGGAAGGGGGAGCTTGGGAAATACCCCAGGCGTGATATCAGCCATATGGGAACTCGTAGACAGGTCATGAGTCCCCTCGTTCTGTAGCTAAATTCATAACTGTCACAATGAGAGCATTGGCGTCTGCCTACGACGCTCCCAGGCAAAGTTATGGCCAATATCCCCTTTGCTGGATAATTCTGATCCATGCAGGGGGAGTGGCAGTGCTTCCCTGTGAGGTCACTAAGGTAGGAGGAGACCTGGATCTGCCCAGGTTGATAACCCTACTTCGGCCATTTTCCAGTGTTCTTCTGCTCAGGGGCCTGGTTGGGAAAGACCTGTGAGGAAGAATCCTAGAAACCTGGTCTACAGCGCCCCCCTGTGGCCAGACACAACAAGGTAACTGCTGGAACTGTGTATGCCTGTTTGTAACCCATGCTTTGATTGTAACTGTACTCTGACATATGTATATTCTGTAGATTCCCTATTGTATATATTGTAGTTTCTAGTGTGCTTTAGGCGATTAAATTATATAATTAATCTTGGGCTGTTCTGTTATCTCGATCTTGAATCCCACGTCTGTGTGTTCGGCTAATAGTTACCGTAAATCGGTTGGTGGCAGCGAGTTGTGCCAAGGATTATTGTGGGGAGGCCAGTGAGATTCGGGGAGATTTTATATATTCCGCCCGCGGAGGTCGGGGGAATATATGCCTTACTCTCACCGGGGACCCTTCAATAATCGGCATAAGTAGTATAGCGGCCTCCTTGCTTATTGTCGGGCAATTCCATAATTGGCCTGACTATAAGAGGGGCGCTAGAGAGCGCGTCACGTGCTCTGTCTGTCGGTCGGGAGGTATAAAGTAGGGGTGACCCCCACTTGTTACCCCCCGATTGTGACGTACTGGTAGCCAGCGCGGGGGATTTCTGAGTGACCCCCCCGGTGGTTTGTGACATATTGGTGGCATAGCGGTGGGATCGAGATAATAGTGTGTGTGAGTGTGAGACCCATACTCCCAGACACTAAAGACTGCCTGCAGCAGCTGTGGCTGCTGGGGTCTTCAGACCAGCTCAACACTAGAGTGTCAGAGTGCAGATACTGTAAGGTGTGTGGAGGCATCAGGTGTCAGTTCTGTGTCAGTGACCAAAAGTCTGCAAGAATGGCTGATGGCACCAGGAGCAGAGCTATGCAACTGGCCAATGCTAAGGCAGGAGGCGAAGAGAGGGAGGACGGTGCTGTGGACAGCAATGAGGAGGTTGCCCACGAGTCCTCCAGGGGCTCGACGCCAGAAAACAGCTCTGCAGAGGACATTGCACAACCGGGCACTGCTGGACAAGATGAGGAGCAGCTCGCCCAAGGGTCCTCAACGAGCCAGATGCCAGCCCTCCGCTCTGCAATGGACAGTGAATCACCAGGCTCCGCAGCGGGCCGCAGATCACCACGTGCCATTCCACCGAGCCTGGGAGGCTCGGATAGCCTTCTTCAAATGGCTATGGCCCTACGCCAGGCTGGAGACCGGGAGGGCTACAAGGAACTCATGGCCGAGCGTGAGCGGCAAGCAGCGCGTGAAGAGCGCCAGGCAGAGCGTAACTACCAGCTGCAGCTAGCTCAGCTCCGGCCCTCATCAGCCACCCGTGACCTTCCAGACACCAAACTTCCAAAGGTCCGTGTTGAGGACTTCCCAGTGCTGGAGAAGGATGGAGACTTGGACTCTTTCTTGACTGCTTTTGAACGGACTTGCTTGCAGCATCATCTGAACAAGGACCAGTGGGCCAAATACCTGACCCCCCGTTTAAGGGGTAAGGCCCTGGATATCCTTGGGGACTTGCCTGCTGAGGCGGATCAGGGCTACGACACCATCAAGCGGGCCCTGATCCAACAGTACAACCTCACCCCGGAGTCCTACCGCAAGAAGTTCCGGACGCTGCAGAAGGGACCAAAGGACTCCTGGGCTGACCACCGGCGGGCACTTGCCCGAGCTGCCGACCACTGGACCCAAGGCCTGCAGCTTTCCACCGGACCGGAGATCCTGGACTTGTTCATCACGGAGCAACTCTTGTGGAACTGCCCTGAGGATCTCCGCCAGTTCATCCGAGACCAGAAGCCAAAGGGATCCACGGCTACAGCTGCCCTGGCAGATGACTACACCAACAATCGGGCTCCTGAAGCCAGGAGAGCAGCCACCAGCAGCACCTGGAGAGGGGGTAAGATGAACTCTGCGACTGCCCCACCTGCCCCTAGACTGCAGGGGGTGTCCCCCTCAACTCCCCTCTCCAGGCCCGTGGCAGAGCCAAGACGGTGCCACCAGTGCAACCTACCTGGACACTTCAAGGCCATGTGCCC
Organism: Anomaloglossus baeobatrachus; assembly: GCF_048569485.1. NCBI lineage: Eukaryota > Metazoa > Chordata > Amphibia > Anura > Aromobatidae > Anomaloglossus > Anomaloglossus baeobatrachus. Next base: position 459,014 of record NW_027445250.1, read on the forward strand.
TCAGCGTCCCAAGGCCCCGGCTCCGTCCCCGTCCCAAGGGCCGCCCAAGGTGTATTGTGTGGGTGGGGGTGGTGGTAGGTCCCTGGACAGCTTCCAACCTGTCACCGTCGGCCAGTCTGTGACCATAGGACTGCGAGACAGCGCCTCGGAAGTGACTCTGGTGCGGCCTGAGATGGTGTCCCCCCAAGACTTGATCCCTGGAAAAACCCTCGCTGTCTCCGGGATTGGAGGCATTGACCCGGCGCTGCCTGTTGCTGACATTTATGTGGACTGGGGCGCGGGGCGAGGGGTGAGGGAGGTGGGGGTAACTGATCGGATCCCTGCAAACGTGCTACTTGGGACAGATTTGGGGCAAATAACCTCCCAGTTTGGCCCCGCCCCAAAGGCTGAACCTTCAGCCAGTGCTGACATGCCTCCGGACAATGTTAATGTGTTATCTATGAATGATGTAAGGGAGGAGGGAGTGAACTCTGATATTTCTGCTTGCACAGACACCATAGACACACACACAGCTGCAGCTGTGACAGGGGAGGGGGTCAGAGAAAGGTGTGACAATGCCTCTACAAGTAACCAGCCAGTGAGCTGGGATCTGTTGCCCTCTGCAGGGATAAGCAGAGAGCAGGGTGCTGCAGGGGGAGGACCAGTGTGTGGGGTGGGGGCTACCACAGCAAATGTGGGGTCCCCAGAGATTTCACACCGGGGTTCTGTTGCTGCAGGAGGGGAACAGGCAGGTGAGATTGGGGCCGGTCCAGGAGCGGAAGTGCTCCCAGGTAAGATCTCGGTGCATGGTTCCCCCACAACCGGGGTGTCAGGAAGCCAGGTAGGTCTGCCTGAACCGGCGACTTGGTCAGGAACGGAGGAGGAGCAGGCACGACCCACGGTCGCAGCGGCTGTGGCCGCTGTCACCCGCAGTGGGAGTGCTGGAAGCCAAGGGGCCTCCCGGAGGTCCGATAGCTCTTCCCCTTCTGACCAAGTGGCAGCCGAGTCAGGTGGAGGCCAGGACACAGGTCCCGGGGTACTGACCGAAGATGTGACAGTCTCGTCGATTCTGGCCACATCTAGTCAGGGGTTTCAGGCAGCGTTAGAAGCTGACGACAGCCTGAAAGCTCTAAAGGAGCAGGCGGCACAGCCTCCCTCGGACTCGGACCCGGAGCGAGTGGTCTGGGACCAAGGACGGCTGTACCGGGCCACGGTCCAGCAGGGTTCACCGGAGGCGTGGCCCAGGGACCGACAGTTGGTGGTACCCTATCCGTTCCGGACGGAGTTGTTGCGGATCGCACATGAGATTCCGATGGCTGGACACCTAGGGATCGCTAAGACCAAGGCCAGGTTAAACCAGCATTTCTACTGGCCAAAAATGGGGGCCGATGTGGCTGCCTACTGCCGTTCGTGTGAAACCTGTCAGAGAGTGGGGAAGGCGGGGCCACACCCCAAAGCCCCACTAGTATCTCTGCCAATCATCGATGAGCCTTTCAGGAGGGTGGCTGTGGATCTGGTCGGCCCGCTGGCCATCCCCAGCAGCTCCGGGAAACGCTTCATACTGACGGTAGTGGACTATGCCACCCGGTACCCAGAAGCAGTGGCCTTGTCGTCCATTCGGGCTGACAAGGTGGCCACCGCATTGCTGGAGATTTTCTCCCGAGTGGGTTTTCCCCAGGAAATGCTCACTGACCGGGGGACCCAATTCATGTCCCAGCTGATGGAGGCCCTCTGTAAGCAAGTCCAGGTGCGACATCTGGTGGCCAGCCCGTACCATCCACAGACTAATGGCCTGTGCGAGCGGTTCAATGGCACCTTAAAGCAGATGCTTAAGATGTTGGTCGACTCCCATGGGCGTGACTGGGAGCGGTATCTCCCACACCTGTTATTTGCTTACCGGGAGGTTCCACAGGCCTCAACAGGATTCTCACCGTTTGAGCTCCTGTACGGGCGACGTGTGCGGGGCCCCCTGGCTCTGGTGAAAGAGGCTTGGGAAGGGGATTTGGCCACCCCTGGAGTGTCGGTCATCGAGTATGTCATGCGCTTCCGGGACAAAATGCAGGCCTTGACGCAACTGGTACACGACAATATGGCTCAAGCCCAGGCCGATCAGAAGCGTTGGTACGACCAGAACGCTTGTGAGAGGACCTACCAAGTGGGTCAAAAGGTGTGGGTACTGGTCCCCGTACCACAGGACAAGCTTCAGGCAGCCTGGGAAGGCCCATACCTCGTGTACCAGCAGCTCAACCCTGTAACGTACCTGGTCACCCTGGACCCCGCCCGTGGAAGGCGAAAGCCCTTCCATGTGAACATGATGAAGGCACATCATGAGCGGGAGGCATGTGCACTCCCTGTGTGCAACCTGCCCGAGGAGGGAGAAGCGGAAACCCTCTTGGATATGCTAGCCCAGGTTAGGGCAGGCGGATCCATTGAGGATGTAGAGGTTGGCCACCAGCTCTTGGAGGACCAACGGTCCCAGCTGTGGGCCACCCTACACCCCTTCCGGGGGTTGTTTACCAACCAGCCCGGAAGGACTGACTTGGCTGTCCATCACGTGGACACTGGGGATCATCCCCCGATCCGGCGTTCAGCATATCGGGTCTCCCTGGAGGTGCAGCAACACATGCGCCAGGAGATTGACGAGATGCTGAACCTGGGGGTGATCCAGGCATCCAACAGCGCTTGGGCCTCGCCTGTAGTCCTCGTCCCTAAGAAGGACCGAACCACTCGGTTCTGCGTGGACTACAGGGGGCTCAATGCGGTCACGGTCGCCGATGCGTACCCAATGCCACGCATCGATGACCTGCTCGATCAGTTGGCCGGGGCTCAGTACCTGACCATCATGGATCTGAGCCGGGGATATTGGCAGATCCCCCTGACTCGCAAGGCCAGGGAACGCTCTGCCTTTATTACCCCATTTGGACTGTACGAGTCCACGGTGATGCCATTCGGGATGAGGAATGCCCCTGCCACTTTCCAGCGGATGGTCAACACCCTGCTCAAGGGACTTGAAGGGTACGCGGCCGCGTACCTGGATGACATTGCCGTCTTCAGTCCCACCTGGGAAGATCACCTAGAGCATCTAGCACAGGTGCTCAGGCGGGTCCACCGGGCAGGTTTGACCATCAAGCCGGGCAAGTGTCAGCTGGCCATGAGCGAGGTCCAGTACCTCGGTCACCGGGTAGGCGGGGGAACACTGAAGCCCGAGCCTGAGAAAGTGGAGGCCATCGCATCCTGGCCCACCCCCAGGACCAAGAAGCAGGTGATGTCCTTCTTGGGGACCGCTGGGTACTATAGGAGGTTTGTTCCATGCTATAGTAGCCTGGCAAAGCCCTTGACGGACCTCACCAAGAAGAAGCTGCCCTCTGCAGTCGATTGGACAATGGACTGCGAGACGGCCTTCCGGGCCCTAAAGGACGCCCTGTCCAGCCCGCCCGTGCTACAGGCAGCCGACTTCACGCGGCCGTTTGTAGTACAGACCGACGCCAGTGACTTCGGCCTCGGTGCGGTGCTCAGCCAGGTGGACTCTGCGAGCCAAGAGCACCCAGTCTTGTACCTGAGCAGGAAGCTGTTACCAAGGGAAGTGGCCTATTCTACAATGGAGAAGGAGTGCCTGGCCATAGTGTGGGCCCTGCAGCGTCTGCAACCCTATCTATACGGGCGCCACTTCATCGTGGAGACGGACCACAATCCCCTCAGCTGGTTGCACACCGTCTCTGGGACGAATGGGCGATTGTTGCGATGGAGCCTTGCGCTCCAGCAATACGACTTCACCATTCGCCACAAAAGGGGCCGTGACCACGGTAACGCAGACGGGCTGTCCCGACAAGGAGAGGTCGCGGGCGGGCGCACGGGGGAACACCGGAGTGTGCTGCCCCCTAGCGCCCTCAAAAGGGGGGAGGTGTGAGGTAAATCCTGGGATATGAAGAGGAATTATGACTAGAAGTCATAATTGCTCTCATCACTCCCTGGCAGTGCCCCCCTCCCTCCTTGTTCCCAAATGTCCAGCATCTGTGAAGGTGTCACATCCCACTTACACCTCCAACAGCCATCTCCTCTGATATGGAGATGAGATGATGTGAGGACAATGGACCCAGGATGACTCCCTGCCGTCACCCTGTAACAAGAGTTGTATCTCATTAGCAAGGCTTGGAAGTAGCCAGACAGAACGACTCCAGTAAAAAATGGTTCATATCTCGCAAGCCATATCTCCGATAAACATGGCAACCATAAAAATGGTGTTTGCGCAGGCGGACGATGCTGGCACACCTTTTTTATGGAAGGGGGAGCTTGGGAAATACCCCAGGCGTGATATCAGCCATATGGGAACTCGTAGACAGGTCATGAGTCCCCTCGTTCTGTAGCTAAATTCATAACTGTCACAATGAGAGCATTGGCGTCTGCCTACGACGCTCCCAGGCAAAGTTATGGCCAATATCCCCTTTGCTGGATAATTCTGATCCATGCAGGGGGAGTGGCAGTGCTTCCCTGTGAGGTCACTAAGGTAGGAGGAGACCTGGATCTGCCCAGGTTGATAACCCTACTTCGGCCATTTTCCAGTGTTCTTCTGCTCAGGGGCCTGGTTGGGAAAGACCTGTGAGGAAGAATCCTAGAAACCTGGTCTACAGCGCCCCCCTGTGGCCAGACACAACAAGGTAACTGCTGGAACTGTGTATGCCTGTTTGTAACCCATGCTTTGATTGTAACTGTACTCTGACATATGTATATTCTGTAGATTCCCTATTGTATATATTGTAGTTTCTAGTGTGCTTTAGGCGATTAAATTATATAATTAATCTTGGGCTGTTCTGTTATCTCGATCTTGAATCCCACGTCTGTGTGTTCGGCTAATAGTTACCGTAAATCGGTTGGTGGCAGCGAGTTGTGCCAAGGATTATTGTGGGGAGGCCAGTGAGATTCGGGGAGATTTTATATATTCCGCCCGCGGAGGTCGGGGGAATATATGCCTTACTCTCACCGGGGACCCTTCAATAATCGGCATAAGTAGTATAGCGGCCTCCTTGCTTATTGTCGGGCAATTCCATAATTGGCCTGACTATAAGAGGGGCGCTAGAGAGCGCGTCACGTGCTCTGTCTGTCGGTCGGGAGGTATAAAGTAGGGGTGACCCCCACTTGTTACCCCCCGATTGTGACGTACTGGTAGCCAGCGCGGGGGATTTCTGAGTGACCCCCCCGGTGGTTTGTGACAACAATTGTTTCATGTATTTTTCAGTTCAAACAAGCCCATAAAGCTTGTTGAATTGAAGAAAAAAAAAATTAGAAATAAATAATTAAAAAAAACTGGCGTGCGGTCCCCCCCAATTTTAATGCCAGCCAGATAAAGCCATACGGCTGAAGGCTGGTATTCTCAGGATGGGGAGCCCCACGTTATGGGGAGCCCCCCAGCCTAACAATATCAGTCAGCAGCCGCCCAGAATGGCCGCATCCATTAGATGCGGCTGTTCTGGGACTGTACCCGGCTCTTCCCGATTTGCCCTGGTGCGTTGGCAAATCGGGGTAATAAGGAGTTATTGGCAGCCCATAGCTGCCAATAAGTCCTAGATTAATCATGTCAGGCGTCTATGAGACACCCTCCATGATTAATCTGTAAATTACAGTAAATAAACACACACAAAATAATTTATTAGAAATAAAAAACACAAACACATTCCCTCATTACCAATTTATTAACCCCGACAAACCCTCCATGTCCGGCGTAATCCAGCATGCTCCAGCGTCGCATCCAGCTGTGCTGCATGGAGGTGACCGGAGAAGCAGCAGACACCGCCGCTCCGGTCACCTCCATGCAGCTAATGGAGACAGCCGCGCGATCAGCCTGAGCTGTCACCGAGGTTACCCGCGGCCACCGCTGAATCCAGCGGTGGCCGCGAGTAACCTCAGTGACAGCTCAGCTGATCGCGCTACAGCGTGGAGCCGGCAGGAGCGTGGAGCCGGCAGGAGCGTGGAGCCGGCAGGAGCGTGGAGCCGGCAGGAGCGTGGAGCCGGCAGGAGCGTGGAGCCGGCAGGAGCGTGGAGCCGGCAGGAGCGTGGAGCCCGGGACTTTCAGCGGCGGCGGCGGTGAGAGGGGTCCATCATCTCCCCTGTGCGTACACGCTGGGGACAGCGGTACGTCGGGGAACACGTGGAGGACGGGACTATCAGCGGCGGCAGCGAGAGGGGGATGGACGTTGGCAGCTGAAAACATTGATTTTTCCCTCTCGCTGCCGCCGCTGCTGATAGGGGAGATGATGTGGAGCCCGGGACTTTCAGCGGCGGCGGCGGTGAGAGGGGTCCATCATCTCCCCTGTGCGTACACGCTGGGGACAGCGGTACGTCGGGGAACACGTGGAGGACGGGACTATCAGCGGCGGCGGCAGCGAGAGGGGGATGGACGTTGGCAGCTGAAAACATTGATTTTTCCCTCTCGCTGCCGCCGCTGCTGATAGTCCCGTCCTCCACATCATCTCCCCTGTGTGTGCACGCTGGGGACAGTGGTACTTCGGGGAACATGTGGAGGACGGGACTATCAGCGGCGGCAGCAGAGAGAGATAAAAATCAATGTTTTCAGCTGCCAATGTCCATCCCCCTCTCGCTGCCGCTGCTGATAGTCCCGTCCTCCACATCATCTCCCCTGGGGACAGCGGTACTTCGGGGAACACGTGGAGGACGGGACGGGACCACTTGCTTGACCTCACTTCCTGACAAATCACCTGCGTTTTTGCTAGCAAAAACGCAGGTAAGAAGGGAATTTTGTTACTTACCGTAAATTCCTTTTCTTCTAGCTCCTATTGGGAGACCCAGACGATTGGGTGTATAGCTACTGCCTCCGGAGGCCACACAAAGTATTACACTAAAAAGTGTAAGGCCCCTCCCCTTCTGGCTATACACCCCCAGTGGGATCACTGGCTCACCAGTTTTAGTGCAAAAGCAAGAAGGAGGAAAGCCAATAACTGGTTTAAACAAATTCACTCCGACGTAACGTCGGAGAACTGAAAACCATTCAACATGAACAACATGTGTACCCGAAAAACAACCAAAAATCCCGAAGGACAACAGGGCGGGTGCTGGGTCTCCCAATAGGAGCTAGAAGAAAAGGAATTTACGGTAAGTAACAAAATTCCCTTCTTCTTCGGCGCTCCATTGGGAGACCCAGACGATTGGGACGTCCAAAAGCTGTCCCTGGGTGGGTACAGAATACCTCATGTTAGAGCTGCAAGACAGCCCTCCCCTACGGGGAGGCAACTGCCGCCTGCAGGACTCTTCTACCTAAGCTGGCGTCCGCCGAAGCATAGGTATGCACCTGATAATGTTTGGTGAAAGTGTGCAGACTCGACCAGGTAGTGCCTGGCACACCTGTTGAGCCGTAGCCTGGTGTCGTAATGCCCAGGATGCACCCACGGCTCTGGTAGAATGGGCCTTCAGCCCTGATGGAACCGGAAGCCCAGCAGAACGGTAGGCTTCAAAAATTGGTTCTTTGATCCATCGAGCCAGGGTGGCCTTGGAAGCCTGAGACCCTTTGCGCTTACCAGCGACAAGGACAAAGAGTGCATCCGAACGGCGCAAGGGCGCCGTGCGGGAAATGTAGATTCTGAGTGCTCTCACCAGATCTAACAAATGTAAATCTTTCTCATAACGATGAACTGCATGAGGACAAAAAGAAGGCAAAGAGATATCCTGATTAAGATGAAAAGAGGATACCACCTTCGGGAGAAACTCCTGAATGGGGCGCAGCACTACCTTGTCCTGGTGGAAGACCAGGAAGGGAGCCTTGGATGACAGCGCTGCTAGCTCAGACACTCTCCGAAGAGATGTGATCGCTACCAAAAAAGCCACTTTCTGTGATAGTCTAGAAAGTGAAACCTCCCTCAGAGGCTCGAAGGGCGGCTTCTGGAGGGCAACCAGTACCCTGTTCAGATCCCATGGATCTAACGGCCGCTTGTACGGGGGTACGATATGACAAACCCCCTGCAGGAACGTGCGTACCTTAGAAAGTCGTGCTAGACGCTTCTGAAAAAAACCGGATAGCGCCGAGACTTGCCCTTTAAGGGAGCCGAGCGACAAGCCCTTTTCCAACCCAGATTGCAGGAAGGAAAGAAAAGAGGGCAATGCCAATGGCCAGGGAGACACTCCTTGTACAGAGCACCAGTAAAAGAAAATCTTCCACTTCCGTGGTAGATCTTAGCAGACGTGGGCTTCATAGCCTGTCTCATGGTGGCAACGACCCCTTGGGATAATCCTGAGGACACTAGGATCTAGGACGCAATGGCCACACAGTAGGTTCAGGGCCGTAGAATTCAGATGGAAAAACGGCCCTTGGGACAGTAAGTCTGGCCGGTCTGGTAGTGCCCACGGTTGACCGACCGTGAGATGCCTGTCGCCAGAGCTCTTTGATCGTCATGAAAACCGGGACCGTGCTGTGTTGTGCCGATTCGTGAAACCCGTCCGGGTGCAGAGACCATTCTCCTGCGTCCACGCCCTGGTGACTGAGGAAGTCTGCTTCCCAGTTTTCTACGCCCGGGATGTGAACTGCGGATATGGTGTATGCTCTGTCTTCCACCCCTAGCAGAATCCGGCGGACTTCCTGGGAGGCTCGCCGACTGCGTAGTCCGCCTTGGTGGTTGATGTCTGCCACCGCTGTGGATTGTCCGACTGAATTCGGATCTGTTTGCCTTCCAGCCACTGCAGGAAGTCTTGCAGGGCAATATACACTGCCGAGAGCTCCAGACAATTGATCTGAAGAGTGGACTCCTCTGAAGAGAGTCCTTGATCGTCTGAGAAAGGGGGACGTTCCTGTGTAGGGACATCGACTTCCCCTCCCATTAGCGAAGAATGTTCTATTGAAGTGGACGCAGATGAAACTGCGTGAAAGGGACTGCCTCTGGATGAGGTGTCTCCTTGAAGGAGAGACTGCACCCCCGTCTGTAGTGACCGCTGTTTGTCCAGTGGAAGCTTCACCATCGCTGAGGGAGTGTGAAACCCCAAGCTAAGATATGCCAGCGATTGGGTTTAACTTTGAAAAGTTGAGGACCCACCCGAAACTCTGGGAAGTCTCCAGCGCCATGTTCAGGCTGTGTTGGCATGCCTCTTAAAAGAGTGCCTTGACAAGTAGATGGTCTAAGTAAGGGATCACAGGGTGACCCTGAGAGTGCGGGAGTGGTCCCACTGCTGCCATGAACTTGGTGAAAACCCGTGGGGCTGTCGCCAGACCGAAGGGTAGGGCTACGAACCGAAGATGCTCGTCTTCAATAACGAATCGTAGCAAACGCCGGTGCTCTGGAGCAATCGGCACGTGGAGATAAGCATCCTGATGTCTATTGATGCTAGGAAATCTCCTTGAGACATTGAGGCAATGACGGAGCGGAGGGATTCCATCCGGAACCGCCTGGTTTTCACGTGCTTGTTGAGCAGTTTAAGGTCCAGAACGGAACGGAAGGAGTCGTCCTATTTTGTCACCCCGACCAGATCGGAGTAAAAAGTGTCTCTTGTTCCTGAGGAGGAACCGGGATTACGACTCCTACTGCCTGCAGAAGAGCCTCGGCTCGGCCGGTGAGGAAGTTTTTGCGACAAACTGTCTCTCACCCACCGGCCATTGACCTGTGGCAGTTAAATGTCGCTAAAGCGGGGGAGTCTGCCACCGACCGCGGACGCGGAGAGAGAGGGCTGAAAGTCATGAGGAAACTGCCTTGGTAGCGGTTCCTCCGGCTGCCTTCTCCGGGCGTGATTGAGCCCGCCAGGAACCTGCGCCCCTCTGAGCCTTTTGAGTCCTGTTGGACGAGGGCAATTGGGACGTGCCCGAGCCTGGGAAGGACCGAAACCTCGACCGTCCCTTCTCCTGATGGGTCTTGTTTGATAGCTGGGGTAAGGAAGAATCCGTACCCTTGGACAGTTGAATGATTTAATCCAACCGCTCACGAAACAGTCTGTCACCAGATAAAGGCAATCTGGTTAAGCACTTTTGTGGAAGCAGCATCTACTCCAATCCCTTAACACTAGGAGCGTAACAACACGGAGTTGGCGGACGCCACTGACGTACGGCTCGTAGAGTCCAGGACAGCATAAACAGCTTGAGTCGCAATGCCGACATTGCGAGGTGAAGGACGCTACTGCGGCCAAGATGTACATGTGACCGCGTCCCTCTGCGCAATACTAGCTGAAAAAGCTTGGAGTGCCTCTATGGCTGCGAATGCTGGGGCAACCGACCCGCCGATAGCTTCAAAGACAGATTGCAACCAGAGGGCTATCTGTCTGTCAATGGCATCTTTAAGTGAAGTCCCATCTTCCACTGCAACTATAGATCTAGCCGCAAGCCTGGAGATTGGGGGATCCACCCTTGGAGCGCTTGAGCACGTCAGGGGGGAAGAGACAACGCGTATCCTCAATACGGTTGGAGAAACGCTTATCGGGAGAAGCGTGGTGTTCCCGGACTGCTTCTCTGGAGTCAGAGTGACCAGAAAAGTACTCAATATACGCTTGAGATACCGAAATAGGGATTTCTTCTGCTGTGAAGCTGACCCCTCCACTGGAGGAGTTGAGGGAGAAATACCCAACCTTCCATTGATGGACGCTATAAGATTATTCACTATAGCGTCACCATCCGGTGTATCCGGATTGAGAGCGGTCTCAGGATCAGAGTCCTGAACAGCTACGTCTGCCTCGTCATACAGAGAGTACTGTGATGAAGTCGAGGGCCGTTCTTAGGGAGCTCGCTTAGGCCGTCTGGAACTGTCGTCCGTGTCAGAGCCTGCACCCTGGGATGCATGGGACCCTCCTGGAGCCATGATTTGTTTCGAAACCAGGGTGGCCAGGGGCATTGAATCAACATTGCCCAAGGTCTGTCTGGACTGCAAAGTCTGTAAGATGTTAGTCATAGTCACAGACAATATATCAGCGGAAACTGCAACTCCGTCCCTGGACAGGGATCACAGGTGGTTCTTTTGGCCACCTGTAGCAGAGACCCCGTTGAGTAATTGTACACACTGGGGGTCCTGGAACAGTCGCATGCAGTACAAGCAGCATAGAAAGCCTGTGCCTTGGCACCCATGCTTTTTTTTTTTTTTTTTTTTGTTGCTGTCTAGCCATCTAGGAGCATTAGCCAAGAATAGCGACCGTACAGTGCAATGTATAGCATACAAGCATGAAGTACAATAAACACTTCAGCACATGCAGTACAAGGAGCATAGAAAGCCTGTGCCTTGGCACCTTTGCTTTTCTGCTGCCGTTGTCTAGTTATTCAGGAGCATTAGCCAGGAAAAGCGACATACAGTGAATGTATAGCATACAAGCATGAAAATAACCACTGCAGCACATGCAATCCAAGCAGCATTGAAAGCTTGTGCCTTAGCACCCTTGCTTTTCTGCTGCTGTTGTCTAGTCATCAAGGAGCATTAGCCAAGAATAGCGACATGCAGTGAATGTACAAGCATGAAAATAAACTCTGCAGTACATGCAATCCAAGCAGCATTGAAAGCTTGTGCCTTAGCACCCTTGCTTTTCTGCTGCTGTTGTCTAGTCATCAAGGAGCATTAGCCAAGAATAGCGACATGCAGTGAATGTACAAGCATGAAAATAAACTCTGCAGTACATGCAATCCAAGCAGCATTGAAAGCTTGTGCCTTAGCACCATTGCTGTTTGCTGCCGCTGGCTAGCCATCTAGGCGGGTAGACAGCCAAGAATAGCCCTTACAGTGCAATGTAAAGCATACAAGCATAAAGGACACATGACACTGCAGCACATGCAAGACAAGCAGCATATAGAGTCTGTGCTTTAGCACCCCTGATCTTTTGCTGCTGTTTCTAGGTCTGCATCCTGAATAGCGACCGTACAAAAGTACAACAGGACACTTCGGCATTAGTGGGTCAGCACTTTAGTTGCCGCTTACCGCCCGCACAAAAGCGGGTGTGTGGTGCCGGAATCCTGTGCTGGTAGCTCAGCGCTTGTCTCCGTTTTCCCGCTCTGCGTGCCGGAATGGCTGCCGGCGTCCAGAGGAGAGGGGCGGGCCGAGGGCGTGCCCGAGACAAGAGCGGGAACCCGGCGCCCACTGTGTCTAGTGAAGGGGGCTGGAGAATGCAAATAAGACTCCAGCCCTCGGCGCTGCTATAGAACAGCGTCTCTCCCTTTCCCTGAGTGACAGGGTGGGGGCGGGAACGAAGCGGCGCTAGGCCGCAAAAGCCGGGGACTAAAGTTAGAAGCGCCGCCGCCGTAAAAGCGCGGTCGGCGCGTCCCCGGCGCACTACAAGTCGCAGCTGCGCCGCCGCTCCAGGGGCGGTCGGCGCGGCGGTCCCCACACGTAAAGTCCCCTAGTAATCTGCAGGGACTATAAGCCCAGCGCACAGCGCTACAGTCCCCGGCGCACTAGCACACCCAGCAAGCCTGGAGTGTGCGTGGCCTGCCATACGGGGACACAGAGTACCTGAAAGTTGCAGGGCCTTGTCCCTGAACGGCACTCCCGCTCCACATCCAGCAGGTTCTATGGGTCTGTGGATGGAGCCCGGCCTCAGGGCTTGGGGGCCGGTAAGATCCCACTTCCTCAGAGCCCCTCAGGGGGATGGGGAAGGAAAACAGCATGTGGGCTCCAGCCTCCGTACCAGCAATAGGTACCTCAACCTTACAAACCACAAGTGGGGTGAGAAGGGAGCATGCTGGGGGCCCTATATGGGCCCTCTTTTCTTCCATCCGACATAGTCAGCAGCTACTGCTGACTGAACAGTGGAGCTATGCGTGGATGTCTGACCTCCTTCGCACAAAGCAGAAAACTGGTGAGCCAGTGATCCCACTGGGGGTGTATAGCCAGAAGGGGAGGGGCCTTACACTTTTTAGTGTAATGCTTTGTGTGGCCTCCGGAGGCAGTGCTATACACCCAATCGTCTGGGTCTCCCAATGGAGCGCCGAAGAAAAGGCAGGTAAAATGCACCACTTTTGATAACATGCATTTTTTCCTGCGTTTTTGATGCCCTCATTGATTTCAATGGGTGACAAATGTTGACAAAAACGCAGGAAGAATGAACATGCTGCATTTTTTTTGTCACAAACTTTTGACAAAAAAAACGCTGACAAATAAACTGCAACGTGCGCAGCAAATCTGACTTCTCATAGACTTTGCTGGGAAGTCAGATGTCAGAAAGTTCTGCTGACAAAACTGCAGCCAAAAAAGCAGCAAAAAAAGCAGCAAAAAAAGCAGCGTGCGCATGTAGCCTTAAGGCTTGTGATGTGGAGTTTCTGCTGCGGCTGTCATCTGCGTAGCATGTTCCTGCCATGGCCCCCATACCGGATGGCTGTGCCCCACACTTCTGTAGGTGATTGGCAGGGGCGCCCGCTGTGTCTGTCACATGCCGACCACTGCTGCATCTGCGGAATCGTCCACTGTGGAGGGCAGAACTCTACAGGAGAGGCGTGTATGGAATACATAGGGTTAATGTTCGCATATACGGCTGCCACCAGTACAGGTGAGTGATGAGCGGCACTACCCTGCTCGGGGGCTCGTTATTCGGGCCGCTCCACTCACACGTCCTGAAAGGGCTGAACTCGAGTGACGAGAATAATGGAAGTCACTGAGCGGGCGGTTTGTCTCTCCACCTACAGCCATGCGCAAAGCATTTCCGGACAGGGAGGGGTTACTTTTCTTTTGGACTCGCATCTAAAAGCAATGTGTTAACCCCCAGTGAGCGCCATTCAGACTGCGAGGGGCGCTGGTTCTCCCGGGCTGCCGGCTCACATGGAGGGAAACCAGCCTGTGCTTTGGGTTTGTTTCATGCACGACATACCCGAGCACACTCGCCAGTCATCGCACATCTGGTCTGAGTGCAGTGCTCCAGCCCCAAACCAGCGCCGCTACTCCAGCCCACAGGCTCAAAGTGGCCAACCAGTGACGTCCGCGAGGCAAATGGCTCTGGATTAGCCCCCCCTTTCCACACACACCGGTAGCCAGAGCCAGCGTGGAGACCCCCATCTGCTTCTACCTTCCCTACCCGGCTCAGACTGCACTCCACCCACTACCATTATACATATTTATTACAATTACCACCCCCCCCCCCAAATACAAGCAGCACATTCTACCCCGCCCCGTCTATAGCCGCCACGCTCGCCCCCGCCCCCGGCTATAGCCACCACCCCTTCCCCCCTGCCCATAGCCACCACGCTCTCCCCCGCCCCTGTCTATAGCCGACACGCTCGCCCCCGTCTATAGCCGACACGCTCTCCCCCGCCCCCGGCTATAGCCACCACCCCTTCCCCCCCGCCCCTGCCCATAGCCACCACGCTCTCCCCCGCCCCCGTCTATAGCCGACACGCTCGCCCCCGTCTATAGCCGACACGCTCGCCCCCGTCTATAGCCGACACGCTCGCCCCCGCCTATAGCCGACACGCTCGCCCCGCCCACAGCCGCCACGCTCTCCCCCACCTATAGCTGCCACCCCTTCCCCCGCCCAGAACCGCCCCCGCCCATAGCCGCCACGCTCTTCCCCGCCCCCGTCCATAGCCGCCACGCTCTCCCCCACCCCCGACTATAGCCTCTACACTCACTCCCGCCTATAGCCGCCACGCTCCCCCCGCCTATAGCCGCCACTCTCCCCCCGTCCCCGCCTATAGCCGCCTCTCCCCCCCCGTAGCCGCCTATAGCCGCCACACTCTCCCCCCCCTTAGCCGCCACGCTCTCCCCCCCCCGTAGCCGCCACACTCTCCCCCCCCCATAGCCGCCACACTCTTCCCCCCCCATAGCCGCCACACTCTTCCCCCCCCCCCGTAGCCGCCACACTCCCCCCCCCCCGTCCCCGCCCATAGCCGCCACACTCTCCCCCCCCATCCCCGCCCATAGCCGCCACACTCTCCCCCCCGTCCCCGCCCATAGCCGCCACACTCTCCCCCCCGTCCCCGCCTATAGCCGCCACACTCTCCCCCCGTCCCCGCCTATAGCCGCCACACTCTCCCCCTGTCCCCGCCTATAGCCGCCACACTCTCCGCCCGTCCCCGCCTATAGCCGCCACACTCTCCCCCCCGTCCCCAACTATAGCGCCACATTCTCCCCCCGTCCCCAACTATAGCCGCCACACTCTCCGCCCGTCCCGGCCTATAGACGCCACACTCTCCGCCCGTCCCTGCCTATAGACGCCACACTCTCCCCTGCCCCCGTATATAACCAGTACACGTTCCAGTTCCAGGATGTGAGAAGTCGGATGTTATAGGAGGAGATTATTAGGCCTGGGGAGGGGGGGGGTATTGATGGCTGCGGGGGCGGCACAGGCCCACCATCACACAAGCCTTCATTATGGTCTGTGGCCTCAGGGTCACACCCTCAATAGTCCTTTGTGTCCGGTGATGTCATCTAATCCCAGCAGACAAGGATGTGAAGGGCCGAAAATTATAACAGTGCTGGAGCGTAAAAACAGGCCGAGAGGGGTCTACACATCCGGACCCTCCACAGCTATCAAGCCAGGAAGAGACTGCCATAGTGGTAATCAATATGACAAGGAGCACACCAGTAAAACACTCAATAGAACAGCAGAATAGTGACCGCAGCTCTGGAGGTGACTGGAGAATAAGACACGATGTAACAGCAGAATAGTGAGTGCAGCTCTGGAGGTGACTGGAGGATATGACACGATGTAACAGCAGAATAGAGAGTGCAGCTCTGGAGGTGACTGGAGGATAAGACATGCTGCAACAGCAGAATAGTGACTGCAGCTCTGGAGGTGACTGGAGGATGAGACATGATGTAACAGAAGAATAGTGAGTGCAGCTCTGGAGGTGACTGGAGGATGAGACATGATATAACAGCAGAATAGTGAGTGCAGCTCTGGAGGTGACTGGAGGATAAGACATGATGTAATAGCAGAATAGTGAGTGCAGCTCTGGAGGTGACTGGAGGATAAGACACGATGTAACAGCAGAATAGTGAGTGCAGCTCTGGAGGTGACTGGAGGATAAGACATGATGTAACAGCAGAATAGTGAGTGCAGCTCTGGAGGTGACTGGAGGATAAGACACGATGTAACAGCAGAATAGTGACTGCAGCTCTGGAGGATGAGATGATGTAACAGCAGAATAGTGACTGCAGCTCTGGAGGGGACTGGAGGATAAGACATGATGTGACAGCAGAATAGTGAGTGCAGCTCTGGAGGTGACTGGAGGATAAGACACGATGTAACAGCAGAATAGTGAGTGCGGCTCTGGAGGTGACTGGAGGATAAGACCTGATGTAACAGCAGAATAGTGAGTGCAGCTCTGGAGGTGACTGGAGAATAAGACACGATGTAACAGCAGAATAGTGACTGCAGCTCTGGAGGTGACTGGAGGATAAGACATGATGTAACAGCAGAATAGTGACTGCAGCTCTGGAGGTGACTGGAGGATGAGACATAATGTAACAGAAGAATAGTGAGTGCAGCTCTGGAGGTGACTGGAGGATAAGACACGATGTAACAGCAGAATAGTGACTGCAGCTCTGGAGGTGACTGGAGGATAAGACACGATGTAACAGCAGAATAGTGAGTGCAGCTCTGGAGGTGACTGGAGGATAAGACACGATGTAACAGCAGAATAGTGAGTGCAGCTCTGGAGGTGACTGGAGGATAAGACATGATGTAACAGCAGAATAGTGACTGCAGCTCTGGAGGTGACTGGAGGATGAGACATAATGTAACAGAAGAATAGTGAGTGCAGCTCTGGAGGTGACTGGAGGATAAGACACGATGTAACAGCAGAATAGTGACTGCAGCTCTGGAGGTGACTGGAGGATAAGACACGATGTAACAGCAGAATAGTGAGTGCAGCTCTGGAGGTGACTGGAGGATAAGACACGATGTAACAGCAGAATAGTGAGTGCAGCTCTGGAGGTGACTGGAGAATAAGACACGATGTAACAGCAGAATAGTGAGTGCGGCTCTGGAGCTGACTGGAGGATAAGACATGATGTAACAGCAGAATAGCGAGTGCAGCTCTGGAGGGGACTGGAGGATAAGACACGATGTAACAGCAGAATAGTGAGTGCGGCTCTGGAGGAGAAGACACGATGTAACAGCAGAATAGTGAGTGCAGCTCTGGAGGTGACTGGAGGATAAGACATGATGTAACAACAGAATAGTGAGTGCGGCTCTGGAGGATAAGACACGATGTAACAGCAGAATAGTGAGTGCGGCTCTGGAGGATAAGACACGATGTAACAGCAGAATAGTGAGTGCAGCTCTGGAGGATAAGACATTATGTAACAGCAGAATAGCGAGTGCAGCTCTAGAGGATAAGACACGATGTAACAGCAGAATAGTGAGTGCAGCTCTGGAGGATAAGACACGATGTAACAGCAGAATAGTGAGTGCGGCTCTGGAGGATAAGACATGATGTAACAGCAGAATAGTGAGTGCAGCTCTGGAGGTGACTGGAGGATAAGACATGATGTAACAGCAGAATAGTGAGTGCAGCTCTGGAGGTGACTGGAGGATAAGACATGATGTAACAGCAGAATAGTGAGTGCAGCTCTGGAGGTGACTGGAGGATAAGACACGATGTAACAGCAGAATAGTGACTGCAGCTCTGGAGGATGAGATGATGTAACAGCAGAATAGTGAGTGCAGCTCTGGAGGATAAGACACGATGTAACAGCAGAATAGTGAGTGCGGCTCTGGAGGATAAGACACGATGTAACAGCAGAATAGTGAGTGCAGCTCTGGAGGATAAGACATTATGTAACAGCAGAATAGCGAGTGCAGCTCTAGAGGATAAGACACGATGTAACAGCAGAATAGTGAGTGCAGCTCTGGAGGATAAGACACGATGTAACAGCAGAATAGTGAGTGCGGCTCTGGAGGATAAGACATGATGTAACAGCAGAATAGTGAGTGCAGCTCTGGAGGTGACTGGAGGATAAGACATGATGTAACAGCAGAATAGTGAGTGCAGCTCTGGAGGTGACTGGAGGATAAGACATGATGTAACAGCAGAATAGTGAGTGCAGCTCTGGAGGTGACTGGAGGATAAGACACGATGTAACAGCAGAATAGTGACTGCAGCTCTGGAGGATGAGATGATGTAACAGCAGAATAGTGAGTGCAGCTCTGGAGGATAAGACACGATGTAACAGCAGAATAGTGAGTGCGGCTCTGGAGGATAAGACATGATGTAACAGCAGAATAGTGAGTGCGGATCTGGAGGATAAGACACGATGTAACAGCAATAGTGAGTGCGGCTCTGGAGGATAACACAGGATGTAACAGCAGAATAGTGAGTGCAGCTCTGGAGGATAAGACACGATGTAACAGCAGAATAGAGAGTGCGGCTCTGGAGGATAAGACACGATGTAACAGCAGAATAGAGAGTGCGGCTCTGGAGGATAAGACACGATGTAACAGCAGAATAGGGAGTGCGGCTCTGGAGGATAAGACATGATGTAACAGCAGAATAGTGAGTGCGGCTCTGGAGGATGACATGATGTAACAGTAGAATAGTGACTGCAGCTCTGGAGGTGACTGGAGGATGAGACATGATGTAACAGAAGAATAGTGAGTGCAGCTCTGGAGGTGACTGGAGGATGAGACATGATGTAATAGAAGAATAGTGAGTGCAGCTCTGGAGGTGACTGGAGGATAAGACATGATGTAACAGCAGAATAGTGAGTGTGGCTCTGGAGGATAAGACACGATATAACAGCAGAATAGTGAGTGCGGCTCTGGAGGATGACATGATGTAACAGCAGAATAGTGAGTGCGGCTCTGGAGGAGACTGGAGGATAAGACAATGTAACAGCAGAATAGTGAGTGCAGCTCTGGAGGATAAGACACGATGTAACAGCAGAATAGTGAGTGCAGCTCTGGAGGATAAGACACGATGTAACAGCAGAATAGTGAGTGCAGCTCTGGAGGATAAGACACGATGTAACAGCAGAATAGTGAGTGCGGCTCTGGAGGATGACATGATGTAACAGCAGAATAGTGAGTGCAGCTCTGGAGGATAAGACACGATGTAACAGCAGAATAGTGAGTGCGGCTCTGGAGGATGACATGATGTAACAGCAGAATAGTGAGTGCAGCTCTGGAGGATAAGACACGATATAACAGCAGAATAGTGAGTGCGGCTCTGGAGGATGACATGATGTAACAGCAGAATAGTGAGTGCAGCTCTGGAGGTGACTGGAGGATGAGACATGATGTAATAGAAGAATAGTGAGTGCAGCTCTGGAGGTGACTGGAGGATAAGACATGATGTAACAGCAGAATAGTGAGTGTGGCTCTGGAGGATAAGACACGATATAACAGCAGAATAGTGAGTGCGGCTCTGGAGGATGACATGATGTAACAGCAGAATAGTGAGTGCGGCTCTGGAGGAGACTGGAGGATAAGACAATGTAACAGCAGAATAGTGAGTGCAGCTCTGGAGGATAAGACACGATGTAACAGCAGAATAGTGAGTGCAGCTCTGGAGGATAAGACACGATGTAACAGCAGAATAGTGAGTGCAGCTCTGGAGGATAAGACACGATGTAACAGCAGAATAGTGAGTGCAGCTCTGGAGGATAAGACACGATGTAACAGCGGAATAGTGAGTGCGGCTCTGGAGGATAAGACACGATGTAACAGCAGAATAGTGAGTGCAGCTCTGGAGGATAAGACACGATGTAACAGCAGAATAGTGAGTGCAGCTCTGGAGGATAAGACACGATGTAACAGCAGAATAGTGAGTGCGGCTCTGGAGGATGACATGATGTAACAGCAGAATAGTGAGTGCGGCTCTGGAGGAGACTGGAGGATAAGACAATGTAACAGCAGAATAGTGAGTGCAGCTCTGGAGGATAAGACACGATGTAACAGCAGAATAGTGAGTGCAGCTCTGGAGGATAAGACACGATGTAACAGCAGAATAGTGAGTGCGGCTCTGGAGGATAAGACACGATGTAACAGCAGAATAGTGAGTGCGGCTCTGGAGGAGACTGAGCACAGGACATGAGGTTGACATTCAATCCTTTACAGAAGAGGCGGATGAGGCGATTGTGCAGAACAGAGGTATTTATATCCGGGACTCCCCTCCTCCGGGGTCTGATCCTTCATGTCCACACAGGCCAGGGATAACAATAACGAGAAATAGAAGCCCCCCAGCTGTGAGCGCGGCGGGGACCCCCTCCAGGACGATGGCCGCTGCTCTTCAGAACTTCCTGCTGCTGCAGCAGCACCACCTGGTGGAGAGCGGCGGCAGCGTGGAGCGGACACAGCACATGTAGTAACGTCCCAGAATGCATTGCACAGCGCAGACACCAGGACCTGGCTCCGAGGTAGCTTATAACACGGCGGCCCTGGGGGGCGGGCGGGGGGCTCCGCAGACCACCCGCCACCAGCAGACACCGCAGACAGGGTAAGACTGGCCGCACCCGGGGTCTTGGCACACAACTAAAAACATCCCTGGATATTGGTCAATTATAAAACATGAGAAGCGGTGACTGTGGGGTATTGCTGCTTCAGGGGTCCGGGAGACCCCGTCTCCTCTGCCGTCTGCAGCCCGGCCTCTGATTGGTCGCAGAGCTCGGCTCACGCTGGCGTCACCTGACAACCCTACAAGTAAGCTCCGTCCACAAGGCAAAGGGTTAAATCAAGGTACACAGAAGCTTCCTGTTCTCGGACATGGGGCGGGGGAAGGGCGGAGGGTCGGCTCCCAGGTATCGCTCGTGGCGCCATTCTGAGGGGGCTCTGACCTGTCCATCATCTCAGTAAAATAAGGGAACTGGGTTCTGGTGCTGCTGGGTCCAAGAGTCCACCTCCACCGCAGCGAAGCGCCAACGCCTGGCTCCGCCCACACAAACCAGATGACATCAGCAGCGGCGTCCTAGAAAGGAGAAGAGGGCGGTCAGGAAGACAAAGCGCGGCCGCAGGGTGCAGCCAGCAGAGGCGGACCGATAATTACCCACAATCCCCCGCTCTCATCGCGCTGTGGAGAGGCTGCCGGAGAGCACGTTACTGTCTGTCTGAGCCGCCGCCTGCTCCTTCACCACCGGATCTGAGGAAAGAGAGGGCACGGTGAGCCAGCCGCCGGCTGACCCGGGGGGGGCCAGGGGGAGAGGGGCGGGGCCAGACTGGAAGCATGACAGGAAGGGGAGGGCACCAGACAGAAAGCATGACAGGAAGAGGCGGGAACCAGACAAAAATCATGACAGGAAGAGGCGGGAACCAGACAGAAAGCATGACAGGAAGAGGCGGGAACCAGAAAGAAAGCGAGGCGGGAACCAGACAGAAGGCATGACAGGAAGAGGCGGGGACCAGACAGAAGGCATGACAGGAAGAGGCGGGGACCAGACAGAAGGCATGACAGGAAGAGGCGGGAACCAGACAGAAGGCATGACAGGAAGAGGCGGGGACCAGACAGAAGGCATGACAGGAAGAGGCGGGGACCAGACAGAAGGCATGACAGGAAGAGGCGAGGACCAGACAGAAGGCATGACGGGAAGAGGCGGGGACCAGACAGAAGGCATGACAGGAAGAGGCGGGAACCAGACAGAAGGCATGACAGGAAGAGGCGGGGACCAGACAGAAGGCATGACAGGAAGAGGCGGGGACCAGACAGAAGGCATGACAGGAAGAGGCGGGAACCAGACAGAAGGCATGACAGGAAGAGGCGGGGACCAGACAGAAGGCATGACAGGAAGAGGCGGGGACCAGACAGAAGGCATGACAGGAAGAGGCGGGGACCAGACAGAAATCATGACAGGAAGAGGCGGGAACCAGACAGGAAAAGGCGGGATCAGATAAAAAGCATGACAGGAAGAGGCGGGGCAGAGGTAGAGGGGTGGGGCCAGACTGGAAGCATGAAAGGAAAGGGAGGGCACCAGACAGAAAGCATGACAGGAAGAAGCGGGGCAGAAGTAGAGGGGCGGGGCCAGACGAAGCATGAAAGAGGCGGGGACCAGACAGGAAGGGCTGGGCAGGGTGCCAGCAAGGGACGGGGTTGGGCAGCCTGACAGGAAGGGAGCAACCCAGGTAACCTGAAAGGAACAGTGCAGGGCCTAGGAGCCCTAACATGTCACAGAAGAGAGTGATGGGTCGTGGCTGCCCGTGGTCTCTGGCGTAGTGGACACTTGTGATCAGGACTCACAGAAGTATGGATGCTCCATAGCCTCTCGGGCGGTCAGTCTCTGCTGGTGGTCATAACGCAGTAGTTTATCCAGCATGTCCAGGGCCTCCGCACTCACCAGGTGGCGGTTCTCACTGTGCAGGAAATTCTCCCAGCGCTTCCGGGAATGTCTGAGGAGAAAGAAGAACCCAAATGTCTAAGGGATGGACAACGACTGCCAGGGACCCCCACAGCGCCAGAGCGAGGAGAGCGCCAGGGACCCCCACAGCGCCAGAGCGAGGAGAGCGCCAGGGACCCCCACAGCGCCAGAGCGAGGAGAGCGCCAGGGACCCCCACAGCGCCAGAGCGAGGAGAGCGCCAGGGACCCCCACAGCGCCAGAGCGAGGAGACCGCCAGGGACCCCCACAGCGCCAGAGCGAGGAGACCACCAGGGACCCCCACAGCGCCAGAGCGAGGAGACCGCCAGGGACCCCCACAGCGCCAGAGCGAGGAGACCGCCAGGGACCCCCACAGCGCCAGAGCGAGGAGACCGCCAGGGACCCCCACAGCGCCAGAGCGAGGAGAGCGCCAGGGACCCCCACAGCGCCAGAGCGAGGAGAGCGCCAGGGACCCCCACAGCGAGGAGACCGCCAGAGCGAGGAGAGCGCCAGGGACCCGCACAGCGCCAGAGCGAGGAGAGCGCCAGGGACCCGCACAGCGCCAGAGCGAGGAGAGCGCCAGGGACCCCCACAGCGCCAGAGCGAGGAGAGCGCCAGGGACCCCCACAGCGCCAGAGCGAGGAGAGCGCCAGGGACCCCCACAGCGCCAGAGCGAGGAGAGCGCCAGGGACCCCCACAGCGAGGAGACCGCCAGAGCAAGGAGAGCGCCAGGGACCCGCACAGCGCCAGAGCGAGGAGAGCGCCAGGGACCCGCACAGCGCCAGAGCGAGGAGAGCGCCAGGGACCCCCACAGCGCCAGAGCGAGGAGAGCGCCAGGGACCCCCACAGCGAGGAGACCGCCAGAGCGAGGAGAGCGCCAGGGACCCGCACAGCGCCAGAGCGAGGAGAGCGCCAGGGACCCGCACAGCGCCAGAGCGAGGAGAGCGCCAGGGACCCGCACAGCGCCAGAGCGAGGAGAGCGCCAGGGACCCGCACAGCGCCAGAGCGAGGAGAGCGCCAGGGACCCGCACAGCGCCAGAGCGAGGTGCCTGGGTGCAGAGATCAGACACACATGGGGGGAGGGGGGTATTTCGGACTCACTGTCCCAGGATGTCGTTGAAGTGGGGGTCCAGCTCGATGTGGTACTTCTTCAGGTATCCGTACAGCTCGTCCGTTCCCAGCACCTTGGCAATGCGCACCAGCTGCAGACACAGGAAATATGAGGAGTAGGCGGCTGCGTCCACTCGGTGAGGCACGGTCACACCCCGAATGTCCTGTATCGGGGTCCTCAGCCGCTCACCAGGAGCT